>NC_037674.1:15408915-15675729 GCF_003255815.1 Theropithecus gelada
AGTGAAAACCCCTCTCTACTAAAAATACAAAAAAAAAAAAAAAAAAATTAGCCGGACATAGTGGCGGGCGCCTGTAGTCCCAGCAACTGTTCTCGGGAGGCTGAGGCAGGAGAATGGCGTGAACCGGGGAGGCGGAGCTTAAAGTGAGCCGAGATTGCACCACTGCCCTCCAGCCTGGGCGACAGAGCAAGACTCCATCTCAAAAAAAAAGAAAAAAAAAAAATTAACGAGCGTGTTGGTACACGCCTGTAGTCCCAGATACTTGGCGGTGGGTGGGGGGAAGGAGGGGCTTTTGAGCCCAGGTGCTCAGGAGGTCAAGGCTGCAGTGAGCCACGATCGTGCCACTATGCTCCAGCCTGGGCGACAGAGTGCGATCTTGTGTCAAAAAAAAAAAAAAAAAAGAAAGAGAAAAGAGGGAGGGAGGGAGGAAGGAAGGAAGGAAGGAAGGAAGGGAGGGAGGGAGGGAGGAAGAAAAAAAGGGAGGGAGGGAGGGGAAAGAAGGAAAACGAAAGTCCATTTTCACTCATAAAATTAGCAAAATAAAAATGTTTCAGGCTGGCCATGGTGGCTCACAGCTATATTCCCAGCACTAGATGGAAACGTGGTGATTTAGTATCCAGGGTCTGTTTAGCTGAACAAGCTAGACCTCGTTCCCTGAGGAGGGAAGACAGCTTGAACCCAAGACGTCGAGGCTGCAGTGAGCTATGATTGCGCCATTGCAGCCTGAGCAACAGAATGAGACCTGTCTCAAAAAAAAAAAAACAAAAAAAGTTTCAAATGATAATACAGTTGACCCTTGAACAAGGGTTTGAACTGCGTGAGTCCACTTATGTGCATGTTTTTTGTTTTGTTTGTTTGTTTGTTTTTTGAGACAGGGTCTCACTCTGTCACCCAGGCTGGAGTTCAGTGGCATGATCACAGCTCACTGCAGCCTCAACCTCCCTGGGCTCAGGTGATTTTCCCACCTCAACCTCCCGAGTAGATGGGACTACAGGTATGTGCCACCATGCCCAGCTAATTTGTATATAGTTTTCGTAGACACAAGGTTTCACCATGTCGCCCAGGCTAGTCTCAAACTCCCGGGCTCAAGCAATCCTCCTGTCTTAGCCTCCCAAAGTGCTGGGATTAATCAGTCATGGTGCTCAGCCCAGATTTTTTTCAATAAGTTACACTAGGTATGCCTGCCTCCCCTGCCTCCCCTTCTACCTCCTTCATCTCTTCTGCCTCTGCCACTCCTAAGACAGCAAGACCTACCCCTCCTCTTCCTCCTCCTCCTCAGCCTATTCAACGTGAAGATGGTGAGAATGAAGATTTTGATGACGATCCACTTCCACATAATGAATAGTAAATATATGTTTTCTTCCTTATGATTTTCTTAATAACATCTTCTTTTCTCTAGTTTATTGTAAGAACACAGAACATAATGCATATAACACACAGAATATGTGTTAATCAACTATGTTATCAGTAAGGCTTTTGTCAACAGTAAGCTATTAGTAGTTAAGTTTTGGAGGAGTCAAAAGTTTTATATGTGAATTTTCAACTACTGGGGGTGGGGGTGGTCAGTGCCCCTAACCCCAACATTGTTCAAGGGTGGACTGTGCTGTATTCGATTTTGGTGACCTTGTGTTAGGTAGGACTCTCATATACTGTAAACAAAAGTATAAAATGATACAAACTTTCTGGAAGACAATTTAGGGACAGGAATCAAAGGCTTTTGAGAAATTCATACCCTCTGTATCCAGAGATGGTTAGCAGTCCACTAATCATGCTTCCTTCCATAGTGTGCAGGTGATGCAGGCAAGTGGCTGCCCAGACAGGGACTATATTCCCCAGTTCTCCCTGCGGGAGGTGTGGCACCATGCGATCAGCCCTTGCTAATGAAAAATGAATGGACGTGGTGTGTGTTGCTTCCAAGCTGACATGGTAAAGATGTGCCTCCTCTGGCCGGGTGCGGTGGCTCAAGCCTGTAATCCCAGCACTTTGGGAGGCCGAGACGGGCGGATCACGAGGTCAAGAGATCGAGACCATCCTGGCTAACACGGTGAAACCCCGTCTCTACTAAAAAAAAAATACAAAAAACTAGCCAGGCGAGGTGGCGGGCACCTGTAGTCCCAGCTACTCGGGAGGCTGAGGCAGGAGAATGGCGTAAACCCAGGAGGCGGAGCTTGCAGTGAGCTGAGATCCGGCCACTGCACTCCAGCCTGGGCCACAGAGCGAGACTCCATCTCAAAAAAAAAAAAAAAAAAAAAAAGATGTGCCTCCTCCACCCTTTCTTTCTCTGTGTACAGTGGCTTTTGAAGGTACATGCTGAAGACAGCAGAGTGACAAGCTAGATGGAACCTAGATCCTAAATCACCACATTGAAGGCCACCCACCAAATACTCAACATTGAACAGCTCTGTGAGTGAGAAATAAACTTTTATTGTGTGAAGTCTTTGAGATTTGGGGCCTTATCTATTACAGCAATTCGTGTTGCTTACTATGACCCAGAAATTACACTTCTAGGAATGTTTCCTAAAGAAATAATCAGAGAGGCAAAGACTGATAGACTCTAAGAACAATGGACAAAACCCGAAACAGCTATAATCACAATGAATGCTGCAAAGGCCTCTGAAACATGGGAATGGAAAGTGAACAGCAGAGGACAGAAAATAAATTACACAATTGCTCAGCAGTACAAATACAGTATTTGTGATGGGAATTAAGAAGAACAATAGTTGAGAAGAAAATGAAAAACTGATCAGCAAGCCTGGTGTTTAATAAGTGCATACACTGACCCCTTTGCACAAACATTTTGGTGAATGGATCCTGGCATGGAAATACTTTGTTAATTGTGATCAGAGGGTTATCAACTCTTTTTCTCTAAGAAATTCTTTGACATATGATTAAATTGTCAAGGTCTCTTCTTTTTTTTTTCTTTTTTGAGACGGAGTCTTACTCTGTCACCCAGGCTGGAGTGCAGTGGTGCAATCTTGGCTCACGACAAGCTCCATCTCCCAGGTTCATGCCATTCTCCTGCCTCAGCCTCCCAAGTAGCTGGGACTATAGGTGCCCACCACCACGCCCAGCTAATTTTTTTGTATATTTAATAGAGAGGGGGTTTCACCATGTTAGCCAGGATGGTCTCGATCTCCAGACCTCATGATCTGCCCGCCTTGGCCTCCCAAAGTGCTGGGATTACAGGCGTGAGTCACCACGCCTGGCCAGTTGCCAAGGTCTCTTCTACCTTTTATATGTAGATTTTTCCAGTCTAAGTCTCCTAACATTATTGTTTTCATAACTTTGAAGGCTTTTCTTCTTCTCTTCATAGCTGATCCTTCTCACCATTCTTCTTGGCCTCAGGCAGTGATGGTAATATGGGTAAGGTAAGTGCTACTACCAGAAATTATGTTAAAAATGTATTATGGGCTGGGCATGGTGACTCACACCTGTAATTCCAGCACTTTGGGAGGCCGAGGCGGGAAGATCACTTGAGGTTAGGAGTCGAGACCAGCATGGCCAACATAGTGAAACCCCATATTTTCTAAAAATATAGAAATTAGCTGGGCATGATAGCAAGCACCTGTAATCCCAGCTACTTGGGAGGCTGAGGCAGGAGAATCAATTGAACCCAGGAGGTGGAAGTTGCAGTGAGCCAAGAATACGCCACTGTACTCTCGCCTGGGTGACAGAGCAAGACCCCATCTCAAAAAAATATACATATGTGTCTGTGTGTGTGTGTGTGTATATATATATATAAAATATATATATAAAATTGAATATGTTTATACTTTCAAATTACTTTCACATATATTGCCACTGTTTTGGATAATTATAATCTCTATGTCAAATAGCGTCTTTCAGACTGATGAGTCATAGTATATACCAGAGTTGATTTTCAAGGTTTTATCTTTCAGTTTTTGAAATAGTTAATATGGACACAAAATGTAAAGAGAAAAAAAATTTTTCCTCTTTGACTACTATATTAGTCAGGATAGGTTAGGGTATGCTGCAGTAATAAAGCAACCCCCATATTTCAGTGGACACAAAAAAAGGTTGATTTCTCTCTGTGCTGCATGTTCATTCCAGGTTGGCCAGGGACATGGCTCCACATAGTCACTTAGGGACACAGGGTGAAAAAGGCTGTTTCATTTTGTAGTTGTGCTATTGGAACAAGCGGCCTCTTCAATCACTGGAACAAGGGAAGAGGAAAGTAAAGAAGGGCATGTGGCATTTTCTGTCTTAGCCCAGAGGTGATTTGCATCATTTCTGCTTATATTTCATTGCCTGGAACTTGTCAAATGACTCACCTAATATACAGGACTAAATACAATGTTTAGCAAGCACCACTGTCTCTAGTTACTTTTCTCATTCTGTCTACCATTTCTTTTCTGGGGCTGACTGTTTTCTACTTATCTTTGCATATATATGACAATCTAACTTTCTGAAATTGTGCTAGATACAGGACATCAAATATGTGTGGTTGTTTCCTCCTCCCATGCCCAGTAGACATTGCTCTCTGATCATGGTACTCTTTTGGGCTAAGCCTGGATG
Source organism: Theropithecus gelada (assembly GCF_003255815.1). Lineage (NCBI taxonomy): Eukaryota > Metazoa > Chordata > Mammalia > Primates > Cercopithecidae > Theropithecus > Theropithecus gelada. Next base: position 15,413,452 of record NC_037674.1, read on the forward strand.
TAGCATCAGAAACCTTCCCAATACAGCCGGCTGCCAGTTTCTCATTATTGCTAGAGATGAAACTTATTTGTCATCCCCTGCCTAAGAATTCCACTAGCCCCGAGGACATGGAACTGACTTGCTTGGTTCTAATCTACACTACTCCATTACTTTCTTCAGGGATGGACATGAAAACTAGCAGGCACCTGACCAATTCTGTTATCTGTACTGTTCACAAATACCTAATCTCGGGACTCCAGAGTTACCATCATTTTGGGGCTCTGGTATTTTCCCTTCCACTCTCTACCACTTTGATCAGGGTAAGAACAATCAAAGGAAACCTGACTTCCTTTACAGCTAACATGGGCTACTACCCATAAACTGGGAGAGAAAAAAAAAAAAAAAAGAAGAAGAAAAGAAAAAGGAAACTTTAGGTAAAAACAAAAACACCAGTCTTCCCCAACCAGAACTTTGAAACGGATTGGCCCAGCCCTCCTCTCCAGAAGCCTCCGCAGTTTCACAGGTCATTCCCAAACCCAGGAAAGGGAATATTTCTTTCCTATCCTCAGTGACATGGAACAAAGAGCGTAGCCCTTGTAAAAATAAAATTAAAAAAAAAAAACTTAAAAAAGAAAATGTCACTTTCCTTAAGGGTTAAACAAAGCAGGACCTCAGGAAAATCTAGAATGTTCTTCCCCTGAGCCATGAAAACTGCTCACCATTTTCTGTTTCTTGCAAGCTTTATCCCGAGCCCCGGGGGTCTCTGGTAAGAGATACTTTAGAAAATAGAGAAGTTGGGGCAGGCTGCTGGCTTCCTTGTGTTTTTTTCCTCTCAGCCATTTCCCAAAACTTCTTAAAGTCCTCGCGTTATACAAAGTGAAGATTTGTTCTCTCTACACCAGTAGTTGAGAAGTCTCTCCCGACAAAAGTTTTCACTACTGTTGCTGTTTGGAATTGGCTCAGCAGACGTAAACAGGGTCATCTGGGGCCAAAGAGGGTGGGTGTTTAGTTTTAAAGCTCCGGGGTTAAGAGTGAAAGCATGTGACTCCAGCCCGGCCAGAAACAGAGGAGCCTTTGTGTGCAGTGAGTGAGCCAGAGGCAGTCCCGAGGCTAAACACAGGGGGAGCGGGAAGGAGAACGCTGACACAGGTTCCGAGGGGCCGACAGGATGCCACTGCAGGGAGATTAACTCTTTGTTCCACAAGGGGAGCTTCTGTTCATGGCTCGCAGCAGAGCAGAATACTTTTAAAAATACAACAGCGAGCTTGCGAAGGGACACACATATTTCTGTAGCCAGAGTTGAGATGAGAGGCAGACCGAAGCAACTGGAAGCAACAGCAATGTCCCAGTGGGAGTTTTTGGTCGATTAGCCTGGGTACTTCCTTAGGGTCCTCCCATCTAAACACTGCAGGCTATTCCCGTGATGGTGCTCCCCTCACACACACCCCTTCTCCTGGACGGCTGCGACGAACCGCAGGAGACAGCAGGGCAGCCTGGACCACACCTCTCCTGGTTCCGCTTCCTCAGGAGCGGGGAGGCTGGTGGTTGGCAGGACCCTGCCACAGGGAAGCTGCCAGGCTGCTGATTCAGCCCACCCTGGCTGCACCCTCAGGCACCAGAGCCCACTGGTGTCATCCTTTACCCATGGACATTTGGTGAGCGTGGGATCTGCTGGCACTGAGCAAGGAGGTGGCTCTCAGCCTGGCTCACCAGCCTACACTGCTCAGAGCCCACCTGCCCCAGTGCCAGTGTGCCCTTCCCCCAACTCCACTTCCACCCAGAAATTGCTGCATTGAACTCTACTGAAGTGAGCAAGTCAAATTTCCTGAAAGTCTACAGAATGTGACTTTCAGACTTTGGCAGGAGGAGGAAAGGAAACAAGGTTCATTTTGCCCTCGCCCCGTGGGACTGTTCAGGAGTTCAGAAGCGAGGGTGGCAGTGAGTGGCACGCCTTGCTGAACATCACACCACGAGCACTCACCCTTCCTCCCACTGGTATTCTTTACTTTTTGCTTACATGAAGATTGCTGAGCTCCTTGCAAGCGTCAGGTTCTGTGCTGGATAGCGGGGCTACAGCGGTAAAGGAGACAGATGAGTGCCTGCCCACCAGGGGCCTTTGGTCCATCCAGACACGTAGAAAAGCCACTCCCATGATAATGTCCATTGGTGATCAAGAAAATGGTGACAGTTGTACTGAGTTAATGGTGACTGTCTGTGGTAAGAGGTAAAAGGGAAATTTGCCGGTCCTTAATGGTATGAAATCCAGTCTTACAGGTGTATTTCGGTTTCCCCGGTCTGTGAAATGTCATCAGTTCTTCTCTACATGTCACAGAGGAGTCATGGAAATGATGGGTCTAGAATGGCCGTAAACTGCAGAATATTGAGGCAGTACCAAGCCCTGGTGCTCGGGCAAGAGGCTCATGACTCCAGCCTTTGATCTACCAGACTCGGGGGCTGATGAATTTATTCCGTGGTTGCTTTTTAGAATAGCCAGCCCTCTCAAGTGTGTGTGTGTGTTCGCACCTATGAAATTGGCACTCAAGGGCTCAGTACCTATGAAATTGGGCTCAAGGGCACGGGGCAAAAGTAATGGCGTGTTAGAAATGAGGTTGCCACCAGGCACCAAACCCTCTTCACTTCAAAGACAGAATCACGGGCAAATCCCTGGGCTCAAGCAGCAAAACAAGCAGCTTTTATCAGGGTTGCCCAGAACTCCCAGGCCTTTGCCCCTGTCTGCTACTGGGTCTTCCACAGCCACCAGCCATGCTTTCCTACCCTCCAACGCTGACCACTCCCCACCAGCTCATTTCGCATGAACCTCTGAAGCCCCTTTCTGAGCTCATGGAAAAGCACCCCAGGTTCATTGCCCATCTTCCAGCTGGATATGATCAAAGGCTACAGATACTCTCTCTGGGCTGAAGTTATGACCTCCAAAAGGACAGGCCCATTTTCATAGCCTCAGTCTCTGAATGTGCTGACAGGAAGCGTACATCTCCAAAATCAAGAATGCAGTACAATAAACACACGTGCCTCCAGAGATTGCACCATCCTCCGTCACCGTGTACACAGGGTGAAATGAACAGGTGACAGCAGTAACTGCCTGGAGTATGAGGAAAGTCAGGAGCACAATGGAGAAAAAGCTTGCTTTGGTTTCTAAGTTTTTGCAGTACTTGTTCTTTTGCTTTTTACTTTACAAAGAAAACCATAATCCTTAAGCCTGGGGACCAAGTGACAGGTTCAGACTCAATAATTTTCCTGAAATCTTATGCAAAAATTCTTGAGTCTGAGCATGTCACATGCCTTTTCCCTAGGAGAGGATTCCTACCTTAATTCAGCAGAATCTCAAAAGAGTTCAAGACCTCACAAAAAAAAAAAAAAAAAAAGCCAAAAACCTGCTGAGGCCGGGGGCCCAACACTCATGCCTCTAATCCTAGCATTTTGGGAGGCCAAGGCGGGTGGATCACTTGAGTCCAGGAATTCGAGACCAGTCTGGCCAACATGGCAAAACCCCATCTCTACCAAAAATACAAAAAATTAGCCAGGAGTAGTGGTGGGCACCTGTAGTCTCAGCTACTCGGGAGGCTGAGGCAGGAGAATTTCTTGAACCCAGGAGGCGGAGGCTGCAGTGAGCCAGGATTGTGCCACTGCACTCCAGCCTGGGCAACAGAGCGAGACTCCATCTCAAAAAAAAACCACAAAAAACAAAAAACTGCTGAATAAAGTGCTGGGGCAGGTCACAGAGATGCAGTCTGGTCCTGCCCCATTGGACAGATAAGGACCCCAAGGACCAGTGAGGTGAAGTCACATCCTTGCCCAAAGTCATTCAGTCAGCCAACGATACAGTCAGCCAACGATACAGTCAGCTAACGATAGTCAGCCAACGATACAGTCAGCTAACGATAGAGTCAGCTAACGATACAGTCAGCCAGAAAACCCAGTCTCCTTAATCCCCACGGGGTGTCTTATCCACTTTTCCACACCACCTGGATTTCTTGTAGGGCATAATTTTGAGGGTGGGGACCATGTAGCTTATTTCTTTCCAATCTTTGCATTGGGCTTAGGGTGGCGCCTTGCTCCTGGCGAGGGGCTGTCAGTGCCAGTGACTCATTCAGTGTACCTCATCTTCTCAGGAGCAGGGTTGGCGCTCAAATGAGCATTCAATTGCTGGCGACAGATACCCCCGCAGAGTAGCATGGAACCAGGGGACATGTGAATGGTAGCAAAAGCAGTGGCCAGACAGGACATCACTAGCATCACTTACTTTCACCCTCCCTTTAGGACAATTCCAATTCCACCTCCACACGGCGCCTTCCCCGTTAAGGAGGCAGGAGCGTCTCCTAGGAAGCAGGGCATTAAGGGCAGCGTGGTTGCGTTTAGGGGTCTAAAGGAGTCTCATTGTACACAGGGACTAGTTCCAAGACCTCCTTTGAAGCCAAATCGCATAAAGTGAAAATTTCCCTTGAAAATCCTTTAAAATGCCTATCAAGTACAACAAGCAGACAGGATCCCTCCACAGGACATCCCAGCCAGTCAGCTCTGCCTTCAGGCTGGAAGAGAGTCCTGTTACCTCAGCTGAGCAGCAGAGGAAAACATGGGTGGCATTTAGGGCTGTGCTGGGCCAGAGAAACTTATCTTCAGTGTGGTGAGATGCTGCCGTGAGATATGAGATAAGGCCAGGGAAGGCCGTGCCTGCTGCTGCACTATATCACCACACATCAGCATATCACTGTACGCGTCCCTCCCGCTCTCCCCACCTCTCAGCGGAGCTCCTGCAGTTGACTTCATGAAAATTAAATGGGTGCTTCAGGAATCTCCACCTTAATACCAGTACCTCATCACGCAACCACCTTGGGCTGCCACTCCCAAATTCCTGGCCCACAGAAACTGTGAGATAATAAATTTTTGTTTGGTTTTTGTGTGGTTTTTTTTTGAGATGGAGTCTCGCACTGTTGCCCGGGCTGGAATGCAATGGCATGATCTCGGCTCACTACAACCTCCACTTCCCGGGTTCAAGCGATTCTCCTGCCTCAGCCTCCCGAGTAGCTGGGATTACAGATGCTAGGTACCATGCCCAGCTAATTTTTTGTATTTTTAGTAGAGATGGGGTTTCACTATGTTGGCCAGGCTGATCTTGAACTCCTGACCTCGTGATCCACCTGCCTCAGCCTCCCAAAGTGCTGGGATTACAGGCGTGAGCCACTGCACCCGGCCATGTTTGTTGTTTTAAACTGCTAAATGTAGGGGTTATTTGTTTTGCAGAATACAAGTACAGAATACTAATGCAAAGGAGCTATCTGGAGAGGCAGGCTAAGGAATGATCCAGTAGGACACGTTTTCCAGTGGCCGTGATGGGATTGAGTCTGCCATTTAGGAAGTTTCCCTGGCAGCACAGAAGACCACGCTGTGGAAGGCGCAAGGCTGACGAGAGAACAGTTCAGACGCTCCGCAGTTGTTCAGGCAGAAGGACTTACATTAAGACGGTGCAGCAGAGACAGAAGGAAGACAGGCTGCAAGAGACACTTCCAAGTAAGAATGGCCAGAGCTTATTGACTAACTGCCCACAAATAATAGTGTCATTAATATTAATAGCTAACATGAATTGAAAACTTAATATGTACCAAGCACTCTTCTAAACACCTTACACATATTCGCACATTTAATTCTCACAATAAGCTATGGGGAGGTACTACTATCTCATTTTATAGATGAGGAAACAGGCACAGAAAGATTATGTGGCCTCCCAATGCCACATAACTGGTGAGCAGCACAGTCTGGGTTCACACTTGGGCAGCTGTGCCTTTAATGTCTCTGTTTCCTCTGGAGGGATCAGAGAGAGAAAGGAGGGAACAAGGGGAACAAAGGCGAGCTCTGGGATTTCTAGCCTGGGCAACCGAGTGCAGCCTTACCCAAGGTAGGCCTCGATGACATGAAAGACATCACTATCACCAGTCACCTACTAATCCTCCGTGAACCTCATAGGAACTGCTTAATGGACTCCACTACAACCCAGCAAGTGAAATGTAGAATAACATCCGGACATGGCACCAGGCCCCACTTATACCACGCTCCAGTAAAAATAAACCTCCCCGTCCAAATATAGAGTGGTGGGAAGTGTCATACTTTACAGAAGAAGAGGCAGTTATTTGGCATTAAAAATAGATACGTTTTGGCTTACTTGAAGATCTGGGCATGAGCAGTGCAATTCCCAAATGGAAACAGATGGATGGGGTGAGCCCCCCCTCAAGACTGACTCAGCTATTTAAAGAATCCAAATAGAAAATTATATCCCCTTTCTGGGCCTCAGTTTACTCACCCCTAAAACAGATTGGACAAAAGATCCAATGTCACACTAAGCTCCAGCCCTCTATGAGGGTCGGAACTGAAGGCCAAGGCTAGATCTGAGAGCTGACAACCTCCTAAATCAAGGAGAGCCCAACAGATGCAGGGCGGGTTGGCCCCTCAGTTCACAACTTACTGCTGATAGGATCAGGCGTAGTTTTTCCCAAGGATTTTCAGAACTCACAGAGTTTTAAATCACGGCTTTGAATCAGACACATTGTTAATCCACAAAGAAATGCAAGCCAGGAAGTCCCCCGATGCCTAGCTTGCCTCCTGAGGGGTTACCCTGATGGAACGGAGGGGTGAGGGAGTGTGTGCGGGAGGCGCTGCTGCGGTCCTCTCCATCACTGAGTCCCAGCAGCACGCAGGCCCTTTTGACACATTCCCTTTAATCGGGCGAGGCAGGCACAGTTATATTTCACACGTGGAAGAACTGGAGGCTCAGAGAGGTGATGTAACTTGCCCAAGATCATTCAGCTGGAGGAGGAGGGAACTGGGTCCAAAGCCTGCATCTTTCCCCCTCGTAGGGTCTGCTGTGCTGCCTACCGTGTGGTGGGAATCCCTCTTCTCAACTCCAGGAGGGCAAAGGAAGTCATGACGAAAGCTGAGAGCCTCCAGGTCACTCAGGCTGGCAGCTGAGAAAGCTAGAAGCCTTTCATTTCCTAACTGATCTTCTTGCATTTTTATACCTTGAAAAATAAAAGACCAGATTTGCTTTAAATGATTTTATTAAAAATTGTACCAATGGATGGGGGAAGATATACACACATACACAACATATGCATGTGAAGAACATAAACACATAAAGCCAAAGGCTCTGTACAGTTTTTTTAAAAATGGGGCCCCTTTCTTCTTCCTCTCTCCCAGAGGCAGAGTGCCCAGACCCCAGGGCAGCTACCCTCGGGATGAACAAAATGCTACATTCTCACTGGGTCTCCCCTGACAGCCCCCGTGGATCCAGGGATAGGGTAGAAGGCTAGCAATGCTCCCAGAGCAGGGAGGGGTACTGGCCACCTGCACAGAGAGAGGGGCAGCGCAGGCCTGGGAGCCAGCACAGGACTCTGAGCACCTTCAGCTGGGCGGTTGGCTGGGCAGCTGTGAGCTCAGCTTTCTCCATTATTCCCTCAAGACTCAAAGTCCCCACCTGCCCTCAGGTTGCCTAAGGGTGACAGGTGAGTCCCTTCCTGCTAGGGTGTCTGGCCAGGATGGCCTGCTTCCAAGTCCTCACCTTCACACAGAGAGCTGTCTCCAGGCCAGGCCAGCACTGATTTGCAGAAGGCCTGTAGAGCCATGGTGACCAGTCTTCCGGCTTCTTCCACTTCCCTTCTCCCTACCCCACCTCCCCATCAAGTCCCTCACAGAGAAGCACTCACTGCGGAGCTCCCTGCTGTCCAGGACAGTCACAGTGGCTCCACAGCACTCTTCCTGGGAGGCCCTGGCAGAACTGTCCCGAACAACCCCCAGGCAGGAGCCACCTGCGGCCATTGGGGCTGGGCTGCCAGAGGCAGAGACGGGGCAGCTGGGCCCCTCTGGCCCTTGAAACAAGCCTGCCACATAGCTTTGAACACAGACCTGCTCCCGGGGGCTGAGGGAGGCCACTGGGAGGTGATCTTTTTCCACCTCGGACTGAGCAAGAGGAGGCTGCCAGGGAGCAGCGCTCCAGTGGCCCAGCCTTTGAAACAGGCCAGGCAGAGGCCAGGCTGAGTCCTCCACCCTCACTGCAGGAGTCCGACGTCTGGCCTGGGGAGTTCCCTCACCAGATCTGTCCACCAGCTTCTAGAAACCCCTGCTTTGGGGCCGTGAATTGGTAGGACTGTTTTGACCCCGAATATCAGGCTTCCCTGCCTCCCAGGCATTTCTTCCACGAGGAGGGAGCTTTCCAGGCCCTCTCCCAACCCCCACCCTCAGCAAGCCACAAAGCCTCCACCGTCTTCAGCTGGTTACAGGTCAGGATCCAGGTCAGACTCTCCCTCCCTCTAAATCTGATTCTCCACCCCTCGCTAGAGACAGCCAGGCTCCTGGGGGTGGAGGATGGAGTCTGAGGGGGTGGAGGTGGGGGGGAGGGGCAGGTCTCCTGAGGCTAGACTTGAGGAATGTTTAGGCCAACTCAACAGGCAGAGGAGGAAGGGGCCAGTCTAGATCACTAAGCCAATTAAAAACAACCAGCCAGAAAGAACCTTTCTCCTTCCTGACAGCTACTCTGCCAGCTACCTCCTGGGTTTTTTGTGTTTTTTTTGGTGGGGAAGAAGGGAGAGGGAAAAGTGAGGGGTGTAAATTTTGCCCTGGCTTTGCATAATATGGAGACAGTGCAGTCAGACCACCTTCCACCTGTCCCAGGCTTGATGTTGAGGTGGGTTTGTCAAAGTCAGGGCTCAGTTCTCAGGCCACGGGGCACCCAGCCTGGGCCCAGCAAGGTCTCTGAAGCTGATAGCCTTGCCTTAGCACCAAGATCTAAATCGTTTTCTCTCTCACTGAGCTCAGGTGGAGAGTCTGCCAAGAGGGGTGAACAGTGGCTGCTGTAAATAACCCCGGTTTTGGCCGGGCGCGGTGGCTCAAGCCTGTAATCCCAGCACTTTGGGAGGCCGAGGCGGGTGGATCACGAGGTCAGGAGATCGAGACCATCCTGGCTAACACCGTGAAACCCCGTCTCTACTAAAAATACAAAAAACTAGCCAGGCGTGCTGGCGGGCGCCTGTAGTCCCAGCTTCTCGGGAGGCTGAGGCAGGAGAATGGCGTAAACCCGGGAGGCGGAGCTTGCAGTGAGCCGAGATCGCGCCACTGCACTCCAGCCTGGGTGACACAGCGAGACTCCGTCTCAAAAAATAAAAATAAAAAAAAAAAATAACCCCGGTTTTTTGGTGTGTGCCACTGAAGCATACGGCAGCAGCCTGCCTGTCACCACCTTGATCCAGGCAGGGGAGAACAACATATGTCCCATACACATCATAAAATGGTACGGAGACCCACAGGGAAGGCCGAATTCCACAATGGCCAGTGTGTCCCCGAGCCAGGCCTCACGCTGGTCCCCGGCTCCTTCTCTGCATAGCAGGAACCCGTCTTCTTAGCAGACAAATCATGGTACACACCCTGAGAATAGAATTCTGAACAAGAAGAGGTAATAATATCTCCAGAATATCTGCGCAGAACAAAACAAAGGCTTACACGCACAGTTTGAGGCCCTTCTCCTCCAGGGTGCTGTGAGCCCATATGGCACCTTTGTGCAAATCAGGAAAGGCACCCCTTCTTCTTGGGAGAAGTAGCCCCACACCAGGGCACACAGCTTAGTGAGCAGAACACAAGCTGAATTCCAGCCTCCATTAGCTCTCTCTGCAGGTGCCCTTGTGCAGTGAACAACCTGCACAACTGTACATCCAGAAGATCAACGTCTCCTTCAATAGTACTGAAGACCTCCTCTCTTCAGAACTGGAAGAGCTTGGGCTTGCTCAGATTTGAGAGTCTGCTCTGGACTCTTCCTATGTCCTTGGGTAGCCCTGAGGTCTTCTTTGTCCAGGGAAGCCATCTTTTCTTTGGGCCTTACTTCACTGTTAGCACCAATGTTGTCTTTTCTCATAGATGCAAAAGTTATAATTTAGTTTCCAGCGTCTGGTTAACAGATTCCCTGCGCCTGCTATTGGAGCTGCCACACCGGCTGCTTTAGATCCTCTCCATAAGTGCCGCAGCAGGGAGAGAAGGGAAGACATGTAGAGGCAGCTGTGATCCTGCTGCTTCCAGAGCAGGCCCTTCCGGCCTAGCTGGAAGCTGGAGGAAGACAGGAAGTGTGTACCCAGCTTTGACGGTTCCCCACTCTAATCATTATCTGTGACTCTAAAAGTCACTTCTCAGCTGGCAAAGCCACTGTCCTGGCTTCTTCTGTATCCCCCTAGGTGTGAAAAATGATTGGGGATGAGGGGGAAGAGGTATGTTGTTTCCAAGGAAACCAAAGGGTCTGGGGTCCTCTAGGGCTGATTCTTACGGTGGAGCGGCCACCACATTTTCCAGCCCCACTGCAAACCTGCCCCCTGATGTCCCTCGGTGCTGATGCTGGGGGTGGAATGCGGTCTGTCGGTGGGGTCTTTTGAAAGAAGAGCCAACGAAGGCACAGGCTGCCGGCAGCAGCACGCTGACTGGCTATTCAGCTCATCCGTGGCTGACACCCAGCTGGTCCCAGGCCGCCAGTGGTGGCAGAGGCTCTGTACCTCAGGACCAATCCTGGGGCCTCCAAGGCGGACCAAGTCAGTTTTGAGGCCTAGCCAGAAGTCTGGTTCATTTTGCGACATGTGTGAGGGGTCCTTAGAGAAACCCAACCCTCCCTGAGGTCTGACAGGAGCTGGCCAGGAATCCTTGAGCCCTTGGAGCAGGTACTGGCTGGGGCAAGTGACAACCAGACAGATGGGCAGCTGGCCGGCCAGCCTAGTGAAGCTGCTATCCTCAAGTGGAAAGCCCCTGGCCGAGGCCCTGCTGGGTTAAGGCAATGTGCCCATCAGGATCATGGTCCCCATCCACAGTGGAAGGCTCAAAAGTGTGGTGGAACTGGGAGTCTAATCCACTCGATTTCTTAACTGAGTTCCTCTGGAAAAACCACAGTCCACTTCCCAGAGAACATCACTAACGGATCATCTTCGACAACCGGTAGATTCCTCAGTCGAAGAATCTACTTGTCAGAGGCCTTGGGAATTCTCACCATCACAGACACATCAGCCTCCCCTTCAACAGGGTTTGACAACGGCCCCATTCCAGGTCAGGGGCCTGACAGAGAAAGAAGGTCCCACTTCAGTATGTTGTATGTACACACAGGGAGAAATGTAAAAAAATTAAAACGCAAAATAACCACAAAAAAACAACTTCACAAGACACAGTGTCAGTCCTGCCCGATGTCCTTCCTGACGGTGTTCCTGGTGCCCCATGTGAAGAGGGCAGCCCAGCCTCACCTAGGGCCCGCCCCGTTCCTGTTCTCTTCTCCATTCAAAGCAAGATTGTGCAGGAAGAGGAGGATCTGCCACCACACGCGATTTCGGTTCTGCTGGTGCTGAAGGGAGAAAAAAAAAGACCAACATAACTCCCACACACAACCTCAGACGACTCCCTCTCATTTCCAATAAAAGTTCAGATCTCCAAGTCTCACGGCTGGCACTTTAATCCTATCAGTACAGCTCACAGCAGGGAGAGGGGGAGGCGAAAGAGACACTGCCATGTGGAGGAGATAGTAGAGTTCTCCAAAAACAATTGCAGTTTTAACATTAAAAAGAAAAGACTAGGCTCTATATGCACTATGCACAAGAGGATTAAGCTTTTTCCCCTGCTTGCAGGATTTTCCAGAGTTTAGCCAAGTGCTGCTTTTAATCAGATTGGCTCCCGAGCCCCTCAAACCTCAGCTGCATGAACAACAAACTGGCTTCAGAAAGAGAAGAAGTGCCCCCCTCTCTCCCCCGACTCCAAAGTAACATAGAGAGCAAGGGGGAAGGGGGGGCCTCCATCTGCAAGTGATTTGACACTGTGAAGGTCAAAGGGTTAATCTTCAATTTAAACCACACTGCTGAGGCAGCAAAAATCTGATTTCATCCAGTGCAAACACGCACACACACAGACTCACACACACACACACACACACTCTTGTGCGCCCGCCCGCTCTCCCTCTCCAGCATCTCCAGCTCGGTGCTGCCCTTTTTATAGATGCTCTTGACAGTAAGCCATAAATAATCCCTCTTGGAGCGCTCTCCTACTGACTGGAGCCAATTAAACGTTAAGCAAGAACATACTTGAAAACAAAACAAAAACAAAGAATATATACTATGCTCTGGAGGTTATCCCAGGTCCTACTGTCAGGCTGGGAAGCTAGGGGCAAAGTTCAGGGGTCAGTGGCTCACCAGATTGGGGCTGGTGCCCTGCCCACGCAGGTACCATTTCCCGGGAGAGGCCCGGGCGGGGCGGGGGGCGGGGAGGAGAAACTGACGGGTGCTGGAAGAGGCGGTCTTTGTTCTCTCTTTGTCTGCCAGGGCAGGAGGACTGGGCGGGGGCCTCTCCACAGGGTTCTCAGTGGACAGGGGAATAAAAACCTAGTGTGCAGAAAGGAGCCAGCACGGGCTGGACTTGGATTACTTCAGTGGCCCCGTCAGCAAGCAAGTTTACATGAGGTGTCTGGGGGAGCTGGAGCCCTCTCTTAAACTGTCTTCAACCACAGCACCAGCCCCCACCAGGCAACTACTCCGGTCAGATGGGTAGAGGAGAGAAGAAGCCAGTGGCACCGCTGGAAAGGGGACCCAGGTTGCCTGGACTCCCAGAGCTTCCAGGTTCCGTCCAGCCCCGGCCTCCCTGACCTCTCCCAGGGCCACCATGCAGGTTGCCGGCTTCCCCTTCATGCTGCCCTAGGCCACAAAAAAAGAGGCATCCAGGCAGCTGGCCTCGGGCCTGACAACCCAGGTGAACACAGAATGCCCGGTCCATGGCAACGGCATTCCTCCTTCCCCCGTGGAAGAGCCTGGAAAACAAGCCAGCAAACTGGAGGCACAGCTCCTGCTTGGAGGGGAAGGGAAATCGGGCGTGCCACAGAAGAGGCCTGGCAGACAGCGGGTGGGGAGATGGATGGCTTCCTCGTGTTTTGTAAACAAAGATGAGTAAAAAGAGGAAACACACCCGGCTTAACAAAATCTGGTTAGAGTAAAACAGCGTGAAAATGGACTCAGCTGCAAACCCGAAGCCTCGGGCCTGCGGCAGCTGGGCCAAAGACCCCCTCTCCTCCCCTCCCCAGCTGCTGCCCGAGACAGGTGCAGAGGTCATGTGGCCGAACAAGAGGAGAATCCAGGAGCAGACTCAGCCCTGCAGAGGCCAGTCTGCTGGAATTCCAGAGCTCCTCAGGTGCTTGTCTGAGAAGACTGGTGGCAAGAACAATCATCACCATCATAGTAACGTGGGGTAGGGTGGCAGCGGGGGGTGGGGAGGAGCCAGGCTCTGTTCTGTGTGTTCTGCATCCTTGCTTCTCAAAGGGTGGTCCATGGACTAGCAGCCTCGGCATCATCAGAGAGCGGCCTGGAAACGCAGACCCCACATCGGAAGATTCCCCAGGTGATTTTTGAGGCACATTATCATGCCCATTACGTAGCTACCACACAGCTAGTTTAAGTGGCAGGGACTGGACTAAACCTAGGCCATCTGGCCCTAGAGCGATGTCCCTTCCCATCATCACTGTGCTCACAGTGCCACTACCTTTCTTTATACAAAGCAGACCCTCTAGCCTCCCCTTCACTAAATCATCTCAAAACAGCTCAATGGCCAAGGAAAGCAGGTGAGAATTCTATGATTTGGGGCTGGGGCGATTCCCATCTCTGTATGTTTCAGTTTCTCCCAAATTCCACTAATGGAGGCCATCTACTGCCCGGGCAACTTGAGATCTCTGAAGATGAGGCACAGACTCCATCATCTGGGAGTGCTGGGGGACTGAGAAGCAGCTGTGGGCCAGAGAGTGCTTTCAGACAGGAAGACTGAGGTCCTGCAGGGGACCCAGGCAGGCCTAGGCACAGGAAGCAGGGTACATGGCCGGCCCTTGGGAAGCATCTAGTTTCCCTGCCTCTGTGTGTGACAGTCCTTAGGGCTCATGAATTGGCAAGGAAGGCTCTATGGTGTATGGATCCCCAGGGACAAAGAATCAGAGGACCTGGCTTTAGGGGTGGATCTCCCATCAACCTGCTCATGAGTTCCCTCTTGGCTTATAAGGAAAATGCAGGTATTGTACTAGATCAACGGTTTATAAACCCAACTGTGTCACTAAGCCAGCTGAGGTGCTGTTGTAAGTACAGTCTCCAGGCCTCTCCCAGACCCACCGGGTCAGAATTTCATGGAAGGGTCCCAGGAATCTGTGTACTGAAAAAGCTCCCTGGGTGACATTTTAGAGATCAGAAATCATTTATTGTGTATTTTAATCATACAAGCAATACATGTTAATTGTAGAAATATTGGAAAATACAAGACATTACAGAGGAGGAAATAAAGTCACTCATGATCCAACAGCCTAGAAGAAAACACTTCACGTGTTGGTGTTCTCTCCAGTGCCTTTCGATCTCTTCCCACCAAAGTAATGTCTTATCCATTGGCCAAGCCAAAGGTCAATCCTGCCCAGGTGGTTCTGTGGCAGCCAGGCCACAGCCTTTTGGAAACCACAGAGGTGCTCTCCAACCCTAAGGAGTTTGTCATCCACAACTACCTTCAGGATTATAACTCAGAGCTCCAACAACTGAATTCTGTCAGCCGGGTGTAGGGCCTGGGAACCACCCATGGGCCCAGGAGCCCTCTCTTGACTATAAGCAGATACCACACAGGCTCCCTTTGGCCTTCTCCTGCCTCAGGGCAGCCCTCACAAGACCCTTTTCCATGAGGAAACCAAGAGAATCAAAGAATGCCCTGATTACAAAATACAACAATAAATAAAATCTTTCCTAAAAGTTTAACAAAAGGGCCTGACTAGAAAGGAAAGCAAAAGGGCTTGAAGGGAGGCCAGTGGGAGAGACGGTGAGGAGGAAGGAAGTCGGCCTTCACCGAACAGGACTAAGAACACAAAGACACCAAAACACCAGAGAAGGTGGGTCCTTCCACAGGAGGGTATGGAGGAGAAGGGGACAAGGAAGGGGAACCAGGAATGAGTGCACTTGGCCTCTGCCCCTCAGGCACCTGGCACAGCACCCGGTGCACAATCTGAGATCAACGAGGGCAGACCCGCAGAACTAGGCCTGCTCTCCTAGACTCAGCTAGGGCACCCCTCACAGAATGGGGGTTCCCAGAATACACAGTCGGGGTGACCCAAGGGATACAGGGGAGCAGAAGCTCACCCTAGAGCCCTCAGACTCACATGATTTAGAAGCCAGGGCCAAGGCATGGAGGGAATGAACAGAGGTCAACGCCCCCAGGGCAGGCGTCCTAACATGGTAGATCACAGTGTTCTCTTCAGTGAAGAGAGCGCAGCCAGGCGTCAGAGCTCCGTGCGCCTTCTTTGGCCCAGTCTCATTTTCTTGCCGTGGTCAGGGGATGAAGGCAGTCAGCTGACAAATGTTTCCATCCCTACTGTGTGCAACACCTTATGCCTGAATGCACAGCTGCTCATCCTGTATAATGGGGAACATGGAAGGCATACAGTAGGCACTCAACAAGGGCACGCTGGACCGACTACAGAGGAGTCAGCCCTGAAAGATAACCCACTTGTCAGAGGCCAGCAACAACTGATGTCTGGCCAGGTCTAAAGATGTACTTTCTGTGATAGTATCAGCCTCTCACCTGGGGAGAGGCCCAACTAGTAAAAGGCCTCCTTTTTTTTTTTTTTTTCCCTCTAAAGAGCTGGCTGTGGTGTCTGACAAGGTTGGACTACATAAATCAAACTCTGTTTCATCCCACACAGCCTCTGCCCTAAGCACAAAGCATGTTCCCTACGCTCCCTGGATAAGAATCTCCCTCTGCCTCTCCCCCTTTCAGATCCAATTCACACCCTCTGGGGGCTTTGTGTGTCACCAGTGTTCCAGATGCTCCAGCTAGAGCTAAGTCACCCCCAAGCATCAGAGGAAGAAGCAAAGCAAAGCCGTGTGCAGCTCTAAAAGAACCTAACTCACAAAATGCAAATTTACCAAACAGAGAGCAACTTATAATATCTGAGATATAGAACCGAGCACTTTCCTTTCTTCTCATGTGATCCTCACAATAGGAAGAGCAGGTATTATCAACCCATTCTAGAGCCACGGAAACAATGGCTCAGAAAAGTCATCCCAAGTTAGTTGGGAGGGGTGTTATTTGAGGCTCTGACTTCTGACTCCAAAGCTATGTTCCTTCACTAAAATTTTGCAGTGTGTTTATTCGCATTATGAAAATTGTATTACCTTTTCAAAGCAAATCACTGATCTGCTCCCCTAGTATATTTAAAGACATTGTTTCCAGATCATTAACTATTTAGTAAGGATGCTGTAGACCAGAAAAAAATAAACCTTTCAGAGGCAGAGCTAACTGAAGATCAAACAGAAATAAAGCTAAAACTGGTCTGAAATTACAACTTCAGACCATGATCTGAAAGCACACTCCATCTCTTCAAAATGCAGAATTGTCTATACTCAAGGGGAAGGTACACAGTCTACGATGCGAAGTTTTCCTCCCTCTTCCCTTTTCCCTGTCATTCTCGAAACCTACTCAGGCCAGGGCTGAAGGAAAGATCCTTGCAGTTGAGAACAGGAACATTGAGATAAGAGAGACTTTTGGAAAATTCCACTTGAAAGAAGCTAGGAAGATGTTTTCTGTTGAAATCAGCACATTTTAATCAAGCACCCAACTGAGCCACCAAGCACCTAATTGAGCTACCAAGCACCTAACTGAGCTACCAAGCACCCAACTGAGCTACCAAGCACCTAACTGAGCTACGAAGCACCCAATTGAGCTACCAAGCACCCAATTGAGCTACCAAGCACCGAGCTGAGCTACCAAGCACCCAGCTGAGCTACCAAGCACCCAGCTGAGCCACCAAGCACCTAACTGAGCCACCAAGCACCTAACTGAGCTACCAAGCACCAACTGAGCTACCAAGCACCTAACTGAGCTACCAAGCACCAACTGAGCTACGAAGCACCCAACTGAGCTACCAAGCACCTAACTGAACTACCAAGCACCCAACTGAGCTACGAAGCACCTAACTGAGCTACCAAGCACCCAATTGAGCTACCAAGCACCGAGCTGAGCTACCAAGCACCCAGCTGAGCCACCAAGCACCTAACTGAGCCACCAAGCACCTAACTGAGCTACCAAGCACCAACTGAGCCACCAAGCACCTAACTGAGCTACCAAGCACCAACTGAGCTACCAAGCACCCAACTGAGCTACCAAGCACCTAACTGAACTACCAAGCACCCAACTGAGCTACCAAGCACCTAACTGAGCTACCAAGCACCCAACTGAGCTAAGAGTTATGTGGATACAAAGATGACTAAAATATAAACTTGGTTCTCAATTGTTTTACAATATAATGGGGAGAAGAGCAAGAACACAGAGCTAAGTATCACATGAGGCAGAGCGGGTTGAGGCAGCAAATGCGTGCTCCCTTGTACCGTTGTTTTCTGGAATGTGATTGCTGGGTAGCAGGTATAGGGCGGTTGGACCATGGTTCCAGAATCCATCAAATCTGTATGGCGCCTAGCTCAGCAAACTATAGTGTGACTTCAGCATGTTACCTCACTTCTCTGAGCCTCAGTTTCCTACAACACAGGGACAATGGCGTCTAAAAGTACAAGGTTGCTGTGGTGATGACATGAGAAAAATATACACGAAGCACTGGGCCTGGGGGCAGCAATGAGCAGGCTCCTTCTTCCCTGGGGAGCACAAGGAAAACCTGGGACCCACTGGCTTTGCAGAGCACTTCTCTCAACATGCTGTGCAACAGGGCCTGCCTGGGGAGCACCGTCTTCCCAGCGGACTCATGAAGCCCCTTGGAGATCCCTGACTTCTGCTTTGAGACTGGCCACCGCAGCCACAGGCCATGGGGCTCACGATTCTAGGCTGCCAGGCTAAGCCAAGGATTCTGAAACCCAGAGGGCAACCCTTGGGACCAGTGGGCCCACTGCCTCAGACTGCTTCTGACCCAGAGGCCCGAGGAGCAAGCAATGTGGCAAAATGGAAAAGGAAAAAAAGGCTCCTTGCCAAGAGCTTCCTCAGCCCAGCCAGCAGTGTTAACAGGACGGTGAAGCCACCATGGCCGCGCCCATAGATGCTCTAAGGACAAGAGCAGTCTGAAGCCAGCCAGCTCTCAGTGGAAGATGGCAAGGCTTCCTCTAACACAACTGGCAGACACTGGCTTCAGCCACTGGGGGTTGAGGGGTACGGGTGGGGGACAGAGCTGTGCTGTACCACCCATGTCCCCAGACCCTTGTTTTGCACCTCCACAGCCTAGAGGAAGGAACTACCGAGACCCTTAGTTTCCCTCCAGCTGAGAACAGCTCCATCAAACTACTGGGCAACTTCTGCAGAGCTCAGGAGGGCATGACGGTGTGTGCCCTGGTTAAAGAAGGGAGAGGGAGGGGGTTGGGGGGGACAAGCCTGTTGTGTGTATTATGCTATGCAAAATAACCCCAGGTTCTGACTCTCAACTTGGGGTCTTTTCAGCTGACTGTTCATGTCCTGTCCAGGACCAGGTCAAGGCAAACCAGGCAAGGAGGAAGGCTGGAACCCTCTCCTTCACACACTGACTGATTGTGCTCTGGTCATGGAACAGGACCTCTTGGCTGCCAGATACGGATCAAAAGGCAGACCAGATATTTTTCTTTAACCTTCTTTCTTTGTGTCTCCCTTACTCCCCTCCTCCCATCACCCACTTTCCAAAAAAAAAAAAAAAGCCAGTTTCCATCCCATGGCCTGCCTTGGTGGGGAGGGGATGAACGCTCCGGAACTACGAGCCCTTCTCCTGGAAGAGAGAGCAGTCAGGTGCAGAGTGTGTGGGGAACTCAGCCTCCAGTCTGCCACGCTGATGACTCAGAAGCTAAATATAGCGAGCGATATAAACAGAGCCAGCCACAGAGCAAACACAGGGCCCCCAGCCCTGGCGCTGGCTCTCACGCACTCTGGCTCTCCGCAGGCCCTCCCCCAGCCTCATTCTTCCCCTGACACCGTCCTAGGTGGGCCTCCCACTCCTGGGACAGAGGCTGGCTTCCTAGGGACCCTTCTCACTCTATAGCAAACCTCTGGGGCCCCTGCCCGGGGCTGTCCCATCTAGACCCTGAGCAACCTAGTTAGCCAGCTTGAGTTCCAGAAAACCACTAATAACGAGAGAATCCCAGTGTCAGGAAGCAGTCAGGGGCTCCCTGAACAAAGAATCCAGTCTGCTAGGCAGAGAAGCTGCTAGTTAATAAACCATGCAAACACCAACTTGGGTACAACTTCCAAAAGAGCTCTCCAAATTACAAAGTCAGGTACAAACAAAATCCTAAAGTCATCTTTTAACATATTTCTAAAAGTACTCAAGTGTCCCTGACTTAACAAGTTATTTGTATCACAACTCCTAAAGGCCTTTCACATCAACTCTGCAAGGTAAGTATTAGAAATCAAGGCTTGGAGAGATTAAATGATTTGCCCACGGACACACAACTTATAAGTGGCACAGCTGGGATTTGAACACAGATCTGCCTACAAGTCTAGGATCATTTTTGTGACATTACAGCTAAAGATGGTTTCAACCGAGTGGCTGAAAGTTTTCTCAGATTTCATTTGCCAAAAAGTCTAATTACTATTCAGGGAATTTCCAAACCCGGCTTTTCTGAATGGAGCCACTCCTGATCCAAGTGAAAAAGCCATTTCCAACATGAAGAATTCCAACCCTCCTGTAGCTTTACTCATTCGACTGTCTACAGTAACTACTGTTTTTGAGGATTCTTGGCTTCTTAACATTGCCCAGAAATACCCCCACAAATGTCATGATGGGCCACTGGGACAGAAGAGACTCTCCCAAGGGGAGGGGATACCACTTCCTGTCCCTCCTTAGGCTCATGCTGAAGGAGGCCATGGCACAAGGACAGGAAAGCTGGGGTTCAGACCTTCTGACCAGGGCAGCCCACGGGCTCAGGGAGGAAGTACATCTGTACCACGCTCTTTCGCACAGAAGCTGGACACAGAAGCAACACAGCACCACCCTCAAGATAAGTCATTATCAGCAGACCATCGGGGGTCCCTGCCACAGTGTGTCAGCTTACAGAAGAGCAAACAGGGGAACCTTCACTCCTGCCCCAGCCAAAGGAAGGTGGGATGTGCGGTGAGGTTGGGAAAGGCTTTCACCTCCACTCACTCTGCCTCCAACTCTCTTGCTGCTTTGGAGACACAGAGCTGAGGCGGAGCACCCTGCTGACTCTGACCTTCTGCCTCCAGTGTTTTGCCTGTGGGTCTGGAAGAGCCACCCTGAACTGATAACTTGGGTAACCAGGCTAGTCTTCCACCTAGCAAGGCTCTCGGGAAATGTGCGGAAAGCGCAGATGGCTTGCGTGAAATGACACCGAGGGAAACTTGGAACCTGTTGCATCTGGAGCCAGGCTGATACACTCAATTGGCCATAATTCCATTTCATCGCATCACCACGCCCCCTCCCTCTGCTCCATACCTCCAAGGGAGAAGATTGTTCTGATGCAAAAAAACCCAAATAACTCAGGTCTGTAACCAGGGACAAAAAGGGGGAGTTCACACTCTCCACAGAGCTATGGACCAGTGACCACTGTCTGGCCCCAGGACACTATCCCAGATGTAGGGAAAGGTGATGGTCAGGCCTCCTCAAGCCCCATCTGCCTATTGGGTTGCCTCCCTTGGCTGTCTCAATCCAGCCCGCAATGATGGGGAACGACTGTCATTCCCTGAAGAGAAATCGATAAGGCCAAGGTCCACAAATGATCAGTCTGGACACTAATTCCTCTGGACCAGGCAGGTGGAGGGAAGTTCAGGGGAAGCAGCTCTACTCAGGGAGTCCCCCGCCAGGTGGAGTGGGAAATGAATTGTGAACCAACAAGAACAAACATGGGGGGTGATCAGGATCATAAACACAAAGAAGGAAACAGGCATTAAAGAACATCTATTAGGTGTCCCGAACTCTCATAGGTATTTTCTCAATTATCACAGTAAAATTCTGTGGTATTAGCACTAATTCATAGAAGAGGAAATAGGCTCAGTGAAGTCAAGTGACTTCCCGAAAACTAGTAGGTGGCAAGGCTGGTATTCAAACTTGGACTTTGTGACTCTGAACCCAAAGCCTAGAAACTAAATCCTAAACAACCTCCTTCCCACTGCCTCAGTTTCTCTGCCCGCAAAAGTGAGAGAAGGGAATAGGGAAAGAAGATAAAGGATAAGAATGGAGGAGTAACAACAGTACTTTCTAGATATGAAATCTTAGACTGTAGTTTATATAAGAATCAAGTTTGGAAAATGACTCACTTCTTAAAACCAGCCACTGAAACGTTCCAGGAGTACCAGTGTTCCACCTGTCTGAAGCCCCCTCCCCCAGCCCTAGCCCTTCCTGCAGGATGAGTTCCTGGTGAAGGTCTATAAGCAGGGTCAGTGGGGAGGAGGGGGTTAAAAGCAAGAAGACTCTGGGGAGAACAGCTCAAGGAGAAGACAAAAAGCCTGGCTCTTTGTACTGGAAAATTTGGGAAAATCAGCTCTTTGAGCTAGAAAGGGCTCACTGGCCAGCCTCCTACCCTTGCAATGAATTGTAGCTTTACTCAAGTAAGTAAAGAAGTAGGTAGCAAGTAAGAAGTAAGTAAGATGAAGAAGTAGGTAGCTGGCAAGAAGGGTAGGGGTATAAGTAAGTAAGTAAGAAGAGTAGGTAAGTAAGTAGGAAGTAAGAAGTAGGTAGCTGGCAGGAAGGTAGGGGTATGGAAGTAAGAAGTAAGTAGTAAGTGAGAAGAAGTAGGTAGCTGGCAGGAGGGTAGGGCTATAGGAACATGGGAGCCAGTGTGGAGTAAGAAGAAGTAAGTAGCTGGCAGGAGGGTAGGGGTATAGGGAACTTGGGAGCCAGTGTGGAGTGAAGTGTGAGGCAGAGGAGACTCTCATGAAGCTCTCCTCCAGTTCTCCTTCTCCCCATCTTGGATGGCTGTAGCTAAAAGCACAGCACCTTGTCTAAAACTAACCTGTGCCCTCAAAGAGGCAGCTCTGAACTGGGAGAAGTGATGCCGACCAGCAAAAAGCAAGGCAAGGCTGGGCACAGTGGCTCATGCCTGTAGTCCCAGCACTTCGAGAGGCCAAGACAGGTGGATCATCTGAGGTCAGGAGTTCCAGACCAGCCTGGCTGACATGGCGAAATCCCATCTTCACTAAAAGTACAAAAATTAGCTGTGCGTGGTGGTGGGCGCCTATCATCCCAGCTACTCGGGAGGCTGAGGCAGGAGAATCGCTTGAACCAGGGGGGTGGAGGTTGCAGTGAGCCGAAATCATGCCACTTTACTCCAGCCTGGGCGAAAGAGTCAAATTCTGCCTCAAAAAAAAAAAAAAAAAAAAGCAAGGCCAGACCTTCGGAGAAGGGCCTCCTCCTCCTCCTGTTCAGGACCAAGTTAGGAGGGTCCCCAGGACTGTATCCTAGTCCTGTGCCAGGGAGGGCTCCCAGCCTGTTCCCAAGCCTATAGAGGCTCACCAGTGGATGGGGGAATATTCTGGGGAATAACTGGTGAGAGAGATCAGATTTTTGCAAATGAAGCAAGCTGCCTTCCATGTAGCCCTCTAGATGAGTCTAGGAGAGCCACAGCCACTGTGTCCTCCCATCCTTTCCAGTACCAGAACTGGAAGCTGTGAGCTGGGCTCAGCCATAGGCCTGTACAACCAGGGTGGAGTGAATGGGCAGGAAGGAGGCCAAGAAACTGAAAATAAGAATCAGAGCGAGTCCACACATGGACTGAAGGGGAAACTCTAAGCCAAGTTTCCACCAAATAATCAAAGGAGAGAATAAGAACTGGAGCGTAAGTCTATTATCTAAGCATAGGGCCACCCTCCCTTCCTGATAACTAAGGGACTGGGAGGACTTACCAGGCCCAGGCCTAGCCCCAAACTGTCCTCAGAACTCCTTGGCAGAGGGCACTAACCATATCTCACCTGCAATGGCCTGTTCTTAGGAAACCCAAGGTCAATTCCTCTTCCCCTGGCACTGGCAGTGGTTTGACACTTAAGTCAACCTACTATTACCAATAGCTCTCCTCCGGCCACCTGCAGCTACCCATCTCACCTCAGAGTCTGCCCAGTCATGGTCAAGCTATGTATTCCCTTGATTTCCTGACAGTCAGACACACATACGCACATACAGAGCCAGCTGGGCTGGGGACACAGTCCCAGAAGTACAGAATGTGTTCGCTTCCAGGTGGCATGCCTGTGCTTCAGCTTGGGCTGTACCAGCACGGATGCAGCCTCAGGCTCCTCTCCCAGCCTTGGCAGCCATCCAGAAAGCCAGCCTGAAGAGGAAGGGTTAAGTGCCTGGGGCCCAGCCCAGACAGCGGCTGCTGGAGCAGGGAGGGCAGCCTCCAGTCCATGGCACAGAGGGCTCCTCCAGCACGAGCCTGCCAGCCGCCGCCTTTGTTGATGGACTCTGCCACATGCTCGGCTGACACGCGATGCTCCGCCCTGGCGGGGCTGGTGCCAGGCTGCCGGCTGAGCGCCCGGCTGGCCGCCGGTCTGGGGAGCCTCTCCGAGGTACACTCTGGAGTCCCAGACCCTGGTTCCCAGACAGAGACAGTGAGGAGCGGCCTCCCCAGCTGGAAAGTGTCAGGTTTCAACCGGTTCCACCACTTTCCCCCACTCAGGCCCCATCCCTTGGCCTGGTTACCCGTTTCCCACTGTACCTTAGCCAGGCACCCCCCAACTGCCCGGTTTCACTGCAGCACCCTGAAAATCTTCCTGTTAGGTCTGTGAGGGGCAACCCCCGGGCCACAGCCATAAGAAGAGACAGGCTGTCAAGCAGGGCTGCAGAAAGCCATCCCATTCCCAGGGAGGGACTGCAGCCTCTCCCCAGAGGGCTCTTATGGAACATGAGTTGAGAGTGGGCAGTTTACCAATGTGGAGCTCAGAGATGAGGGCAAGATGCTCATCCAGTTGGGCCCATCCTGCCCAGGGCAACCGCAAGAACCAAAACTCTGGGACCATATCTTTGAGGTCTGGCAGAGACAGAGTTGCTGACAAGAGGAGACAGGCAGGCCCTGGCCCCCAAGCCCCAGCAGACTCAACCCTCCTCCCCTACACCCCCGTGCCTACTTGCTGCACATGGAGCCGGTGGAACTGGTCTGCAATGCACTGAAGCTTTCGGGCAATCTGTACCTCTGCTCGATGTTGCCACTGCCCTTCGGGGGGCTGCTCCCCGATGGGCAAGACTGCCGGGAAACTGGCAGGGAGAGGAAGCCGGTAGCCAGCATTGCCTGCAAAGATAGAGGACCCACATCTCAGCATTCTCCACAACTGCTCCGGCCTCCCCACGCCTGCCTGACCTGGCCAAGACCGGAGGCTGAGGGTCAATCCTCATATGAGAAAGGATAGGAACCAGCCTGCCTCTATCAGGGCACTCTGCCAGGCTTGGACAGCCTGCTGCCCAAGTGCACAGAAGTTGCAGAACAGAAGTGGGAACAGAGAGAGTGGCCCCAGCCTCCCCTTCGCTTCTCCATTCACCGACAGTGCCATGACAAAGGGCAGGTGGTAATGTGTGCAGGCGAACATGACCCCTTCCGTCCTTATTTATCAAGCCACCCTTAACCACAGTTGGTTATTCACGTAGTAGCAGGTTGAAGCTCTTCTCTGGAAAAGCACTGGAGGTAGCTCTCCAGTTTCTGGGTTGAGCAAAGGAAGGGGCAGAGAAAGAAAAAATCAAAAAGTGTCTCCACTTTTTTAGTGAAGCAGAGAAAGGCTAGTCTCCCGAAGCTCCTGGGCAGCAGCACAAAAACGAGGCAGGGAAAACTCCTGAGACGCACGGAGCTGCCAAGTTCCTCTCTGGAGACAGCCCCAGGCAAGACCTCTAGACCAGCGCTCCACACTCACCGAGTGCACGCGTTAGAGCCACCGCTAGGGGCGCCAGTCCGCCGGCCTCCTCGCTCCTTTCCCTCTTCCCCGCCTGCCCGCCTCATCCAGCTTCTCAGACGCCCGCCAGAAGCGCTTTGCCAGAACTGCCCTAAGGGGCAGTTCCCTCTGGGATTGACTGCAGTGTCTCCTCAATCTGCTCGTCAGACACAGTAAGCCAGCCTCCTAGCCTTTACCCTCCCTCCATAAGCTGCAGTGCTAATAGAAGAAAATAGACCGTCTAACCTGCCCTTTTGCCAGAGGAGGGCATATTTCTCACAAAACAAACTATTTAAGCCCACAAATGAAGGGGTCTTGTCTTAGCCTTGGAAGCATCCCCTCTGCTGGCATTGGGCCCAGGCCGGCCCAACCTCTTTCTCCAGTTTCCCTTTCACGCACAGAAAGTCCCAAGTGACAACTGGGGGCCACCTTCTGCCTTTGGGAACCCTCCCTCCCAGAACCGGCTGGGTTTTCCCCCTTCATTGTCAACAGCCGGTCACAGATCCCCCAGCCTTCTCCAGGGCAAGAGGAGCCACTTCCTAGTAGGCAAGTCACTGCTAGGACACTAAAGACCTGGCCACTCAAGGGGCACAGGATGTAAAAGGAGATACCATGGACACAAGGATCCCTCCAGGAGGGGACAATTTGCCCTCTGGGGGGCCTGAGGCACAGGTGAGGAGGAATAACAAGCCGAGAGGCAGCAGGTGGAAGTCAAGGAATCAACAGCGCCGCGGATCACTCTGGGGAAGGAAACAGCAAAGGGCAGGTTTGGGGAGGGAAAGCCCCTCTTTTCCCCCAGTATCTGTGGGAGGAGTCTTGAGGCTGAGAGCACTCACCGTAAAAGAGTCGCTGGGGTTCCTCAGTTACCCCACAAGGCAGCATGACACCTTGGCTGGGGGAGGCTGGGCCGAGGGTCTGGGTGGCCTTGTCTTCCTGGCTGGTGGGTCGAAGGCCAGGGCCACAGCAGTGGGTGAGAGGGAAGAGCTGAAGTCGGCTGAGGGGGCAGTCAAGTAGGCTCTGGGCAAACAGATCGGCAGAGAGCGAGCTCCCGGGTTGGGCCCCCGGCTCCCCGTCCTCCGGCTGGAACACATCATCCTCCAGCTCCTCCACACACCGAGATGGCTCCATCTCTCCTGTGAGGGGGCAATGCAGTCATGTGGGCTGCTGCCCCACCAGGGCCACACCTGGAAGGACTCCCCTCCCCTTCTTTCTTCCGTGCTCCCCCTTCTTATTTGAGGTGGCCGGGCCACATACTGATGACATACAACCCTGGTAATAAAGCACTGCCAAGGGTGACACTCACTCCCAAAGTGTGTGCTGCCTACATGTTCAGGGGCTCTCCACACCTCTTCCCTGGGCCCGCCTGGAACCACCCTTTTTCCTGATCACGTTTTCTGACCTAGGCCGGGCACAAAGTTTGACTCAGGGTTGTGAGCGATAGCAGGAGTAGAATCAGCAGCTATATGCATGCAGGGTACCTGAGAAAATACAAAGAAGACTAGCCTCTGTTAAGTTGCTGTCAAGGGTGCTGTGATGGGCTATACATACAGTGCTCACCACACACACGCACTTGTACACACACACTCACACACACACACACACAGTCATTGTCCCAAGGAAACTCTTATCTCAGTCTGAGCTGAGCTCCAGGCTCAGCAGCAACAACAAAAGCCAGCAATCCTAGGGCAGCCAGGTTCCCTCCAAACCTCTAAGCCCCGCCCTGCTGCCCATCTACTCTAATCTCCACCCCTTGCTTGCACAACACAACAAACAGGCTCTGCAGTGTGGTAAGAGTGTGTCCTGGGAGAGGGGATAAAGACCCAAGCTAGTCATTGCAGCTGCCATCTCAGCTCTCTTTGAGCAGAGGTGAGCTGTCTGCCCACCAAAGATTGGCCCGGAGGGTAGGTTCAGCCTCTCCCAACTAAGTCTCCTCACTAGTCTCCACGATTTCAAATCCTTGTTTCCACAGCCTCCCGCTCCTGCCAGCTCTGAACCTGAGACTGGTACAACTGGTCTTACAGAAGGAAGTGAAATTCAGCCCTCTCCCTATGACCTCACTCACTGCCTATACTACTCAGGTTATTGATATGAGTTTCTTGGTGATAAAGAAGTTCCTCTTGCTCCACCTGATGGCTCTTGGAAGTCTGAGCTTGGAGCTACTCAGCATCTTAAGCTTCCAACCCAGCTCCCTACACATGCCAGGAGCCCCTTAGGGCCTCTGCAGCAGCAGCCAGAAGCAGCCACCACCTGAACAGCTACGGATAAAGGGATGAATTTCATTCTTGTCAGACTCAACTGGAGATTCCTGGGGGTTCTGTCCCCCAGTCTCTTGCCATTGAAGAATATGCCAAATGGTCCATGGATTGGGGAAGTAGCTAAAACAATCTCAGTTCAATTCACAATCCTGCCTTTGCCAAACGCAAGCTCTCTGTGAGGTGCTTGCTTGGGCCCTCCCTTGTCCCATCCCATCCCTGTCCCTGAGCTGTCTATGGTCCTGTCTCTGTCCTCTTCCCTGGAGAGTGAAGAGATGCCTGCTAGGATGGCACGTGGTGTTCTTTGGACAGTGTTTCCCAAGTGTGTGTGTGTGTGTGTGTGTGTGTGTGTGTGTGTGTGGAGGGGGGTAGGGGGTGCACTCCAGCTTATTAACAACAGGAAACAAAATTTCCTGATGAAAGGACCAAGTGCTGTCCTGCCAGTCACCTGGCAGGGGCTCCCCTCCAGCTCTCCAGCCTCCTCTTCTCAGGCTGGCAATCCCGACCTAAGAAGGGGCCCTCAAAGCCAATCACAAGCAGGGGTCATTGTCTTGGTTTTTCCTTTGAAGCCTATCACCTTCCCCTCCCCCTCCCAGCAAAGCCCCAAAGTTCAACCCTTGCCTAGACTGGACAGTGGGGGAGGTGCAGCCAGAAGGTGTGGCTCTGCAAGCCCCGGGGACCCCTCTCAGGCTCCACAAACTGTAGGTGGCTTGCTTGTAGGTGGGCGCCTCTGGAGGGGTGCTGGGCAAGGTCAAGGGTAAACTAAGGGAGGGTGAAGAAACCCTTTCCTCCCTTTTCTCCTGAGCTTAAGAGGTGATGTCCAGAGTGGCGGGAGGAGGTCACTGAGAACAGGGCCAGGGGATGCTTTATTCCTAGCAAAGGAACTCAAGCCCCGCTGCAGCCATCTCAGCCCCTAAGGGCTGGAAGAGGGATGCTGAACTTAGACTCCTCCTCCTCTTAGGAGAAGGCAGTAGCCAGACACCCAGAGCCTCGAGTGACTAGGCGCGCGCGCGCGCACACACACACACACACACACACACACACACACACCCAGACCTGGGTGACTCCAGGAGAGAGTCTCAGCCTCCGAGTCGTGATGCCAGGGCTCCGCGCCAGGGTCCAGCGTGACGAGCACTCGGGGGCTTGACGCCCAGACTCGATTGGGAAGGAGGGAAAAAGCCCAGCTGTTAAGGAGAGAAGCTTTCAGACTCCGCAGGGAGGCAGGATGCCCCACAATTCCTGTTCTACCCCAAAGTCAGACCCAGAGGCTGGGCCGTTCTCGGGCGCCCAGGTCTGCTCAGCAGTGCACCCCAGGTTCTCCTGCCTACCTGGACCCAACTCCTTCGAGTCCCAAATGCTACCCCCAAGTTCCCTCTTGGAGCAGCGCACCCAGCTGTGGGTTCTGCACCCCGTTCTCTCACCCCAGGGCGCCAGTTCTTCATGGTCACCCCAGACGCCCGCAGCCCAAACCCTTCCCGGGCCCCCATGCGCAGCGCGACTCCACTCCCCACTTCCCCAGGGAGCTGCGATCCAACTCCGCCCGGACCCCGGCCGCCACCCGGGCGCTCACCGGGCTGCGGCAGGAGGCGGGAGGCGCAGGCAGGGGCGGCGGCGATAGCGGGCGCGGGCCGGGGCGGGAGGAGGCCACTCCGCACGGTGCGGTATTGTTTCCAAAATACGCCCGCTCGGGGCATCCCGCAAACAGCTGATGAGGCCCCGCCCCCCTGCGCGTCACGCCGAGGACTGGCCAATGGCGAGTGAAGCGCCAAGTCCCGGGCTGGGCAGCTGCCAGGGACGGTCACGAATGTACGAACCTTCCCTTGGAAACACTGCAAGGGACCGAGCAAAATTCCGACCGTCGCCAGAAGCGCAGTTGGAGCGCCGTCGCCAGCGCGGATTCTGTCCCTAATACAGGCTCTGGAAGCGCCAGAGAGTCCCTGAATCCTCTATTAGGTGTCGGAGAGGGGGCGCCAAAGTAACTTTTGTCTTCTTTTTCACGGGAATGGGCAGAATAATTGCTGCGCGTCCAGAAAGGGAGGGGGGAAGGAGGCGGGGAGTTTTTTGATGAGGCTGATGCGTCCAGTGGGTGCAGGGTGCAGGGTGCGGGTCCCTATGGGATCCCAGCCTCAGGGGAAAGCTCCCTCCCGCCTGCCGAGCAGGTCAGAAGAAAACTGCAGCCCCAAAGCTGAAGGTGTGTTTGAAACAAACACATCCAGAGGAACCCTTAGGTCCTCTTCTTGACTGGGCATAGTGGGCCCTGGCAAAATAAGGACCTGGCTGAGAAGAGGAGCGCTCAAGAAGGCAGGGGCTGCTTGAGCGGTTGACACATATCTCGCATATGGCAGCATTTAGAGATTGTGCTGGTGCTGCCAGGAGAGCAACATGTCCTGTAGACCGTGCAAGGGAATCTGTAGGCTACTTCACAGACATTTACCGAGCACCTACTCTGTGCCAGATACTGGGCTGAGTGCCAGAAACCTGGCGTCTGCCCTCAAGGAGCTTACAGTCTACTAGGAGAGGTAGCCCTAAAAATAGTGAAAAGTCATAGGAATTGTATCCGTTCCAAGGATAATGACTATTGAGGAATGCAGAAAAATTCAGAATACAAAGGCTGGAGAAGGCCTCAGGGAGACAGCTTTTAAATTGAATGGGAAATATTTTTCAATAAGGAAAACCAGATGCACGTGGCTCACGCCTGTAGTCCCAACTGGGAGGCCTAGGCAAGGCGGGTGGTTCACTTGAGCTCAGCAGTTGGAGACCAGCCTGGCCAACAGGGCGAAACCCTGTCTCTACTAAAAATACAAAAATCAGCCAGGCATGGTGGCGCATGCCTGTAATCCCAGCTACTTGGGAGGCTGAGGCAGGAGAATTGCTTGAACCCAGGAGGCGAAGGACGCAGTGGGCGGAGATAGCGCCACCGCACTCCAGCCTGGGCGACAGTGAGACTCCATCTCAAAAAAAAAAAGAAAAAGAATAGCCCAGGCCTAAGGGTAGCCAGCTGAAGTGCTGAGCTGGAGAGCTTGCCTGTGCAGGGAGCAGAGGGAGGCTTGGTGACTGGATCATTGGGTGCACACTGAGATTTAGGAACAGTGGGCATGGACAGGTGGGTTCAGGTCAGATTACAGAGGTGTCCCTGGAATACCAGACTGAAGCATCTGTATTTTATAAAGGGGAGGCGGCAAAGATTTTATTGGAGATGAGCGACTTGACCAAGCCTGCGTTTTAGGAAAGATAAAATGATGAGTCCAGAAAGCAGTGAGAGGGAGCCACTCCTGCAACAATCCTGACCCACCAGGGGCAGTAGGGCTCAGCTGTGCTCTGACCACTGAGCTGCTCTCTGAGTTGTAAACTCAGATTTAAGGTCGGTGGAGCTGGGACCTTCAGCCCAATAGAGCCTGAAGTCTCCTTGTACCTTTTCCCCATCCATTCTTTCCTTTGCTCCCTCACAAGGCACCTGAAAGAGAATGAACCAGCCACATTGAGGGCTGTGGTTGCTAGAATATAAAAATACTGTCTCCAAAGAACAGAGAAGAGGGAAAAGGGAAAGAGTGGGGAGTCAAGGTTGGCCAGTAGCGCAGTCCCCCAGAAATTGATAGATGTCCAGCAAGAGGCACTAAGCCAAAAGGAGGTATATTATTTTACCCAGAGGCTTGGCCAAAAGTGCACATCTGAGCTGGTCAGAGTGACCTTACCCTTCTGCTACAAGTAAGGAGATGCGGAAACCAAACCCAGCCTCTGTGAAAGGTATTGGGAGCCCTCCGTGGTTTCCAATGCACCGACTTCCTTCCACTCCTTCCTTCCATCCTTCTCTTCTCATTTGCTTTCCTATCAGGCCAGTGTCTTAGGCTGGCCAGTGGTGCCCCGAGCATTCCTTAGGTTCAAGAGTGGAACTAAAGGACACAGCAGCTCTGAATCTGCCCTCTGGGACAGCACAGGCCCTGAGGGCTGGGGCCATCGTAGCTCTCCTGACCCACCTGAGATGCTAAAGCTCTGTCTGCTTCATCACAGCCCTGCATGGTAAAATTGGGTCCACAAGGCAAAGAAGCGGAGAGAATGGGTTATTTTTGTTTGTTTTGAGACAGGGTCTTGCTCCGTTTCCCAGGCTGCAGTGCGGTGGTGCAATCACAGCTTATTGCAGCCTCAATCTCCCAGGCTCAAGTGATCCTCCCACCTCAGCCTCCCAAGTAGCTGGGACTGCAGGTGTGCACCACCACAGCCAGCAACTTTTTAAAATTTTTATTTTTGTAGAGACAGGGTCTCACTATGTTGCCCGGGCTGGTCTTGAACTCCTGGCCTCCAGCACTCCTCCCACCTCGGCCTCCTAAAGTGCTGTGATTATAGGCATGAGCCACCGCACCCAGCCAAGAATGGGATATTGACAGGGGATCTATGTACTCACCAGGCTCATCAGGGTCCTGAGCTTTAGGGTTTATGAACCCCTGAAACTGGTTAAACTGTGTTTGTGGGTACGCACAAACATTTTTGTGAGTGGGGTGGATCCATAGCTTATAACACTTTCATAAAGTGGTCTGTGACCCTATAAAGGTTTCAGAAAATCGTCATTGTGACAGAATGGGGCTGAGGAACAGAAAGGGGTATCTCAGTGGGTCTCGCAGTTTGCAAGATATGGGGAGGGTCACATCACCAGTGATATTTATTTTAAGACCTTTCTCCCAGGTCTTCACAGCCTGCTCCCTCCGGCTGGTTCTGAAAGACACCTGTGGCTTTGCCTCCTGCACTCTCAGTCTCTAAGGTCAAGCAGCAAGGGGCCCAGCCTTCAGAGCTCGAGGGACCAGAGAAGGACTGTCAGGGATAAAGGGGTCAGGGAGGTCAGGAGCCTCACCCCCACCTCTCATCACTGTCAAAGCAGACTCCTCCCTCTATGCCCTTTTCCCCCTTTCAGCACAGCATGGACTCAGCAGTATCAGGACCTGCTGCGCTGCAGATCTGGGCTCTGAGCCCCCTGACCAATAGCAATGCCCTGGGAACAGATGAACCCTGAGCTTTTGACTGGGCTCGGAGCAAATACACAGTGCAGTCACAGCAACCTCTGTTTTGGAGAATTTCCTTTCTCTCATTCTCTTCTCGTCCCTTGCCTTGATTTGTTTTCTCCTCTGCTAACTGATGCTGGCTCTGGAAGAAGCGTCCCCAGAGAAAGGCATCGGCACGGAGGCTGATAGGGAGGAGGGCCCTCCCTGACAATCGTGGAGGGATACAAAGAGTTAAGGGGAGGCTGCTCTCAACCAGAAAGAAAACCTAGCTCCCGTAGAAAGCGGGCAGGAGCCCTCTCCATTGTCTCACCTGGCTATAGGATTTCTCTGTGAGACAAGAAATGGCTCTAAAACTCCAGTAACTGGATCACTGGAGAGGGCGGTTTTTAAAAAACCAGCTGACAGCTGAATAATAGGAATTACCAGGCAGGCTGCCCTGGGGTTACTGAGGTTTGTAACTCAACCCCCAGGGAGGGGTTAGAATTGGAAACTGATTTATGGGTAAGGTTGGGGTCTTGCTGGGGGAGCACATGGTGCCTGACCCCCTTAACTACTTCCAGAAGAGCTCATATATGTAAGAAAGACCAGGGATCTGCAAGACGTGGGTGTCCTTCCCTTGCTGGACTTGCCCTATCAAAGGGAATTTATCTCTGTTATCCATCTGTTTGCAAAGGATAGTTCCTCTCTTCTGAGTTGCAGAGTGTGTGTGTGTGTGTGTGTGTGTGTGCGCGCCAGAACAGACAGATTGGCTTCTACTAACTGGGCAAGTTAAGAAATTTGATTGCCTAGTCAATGAGCTCACTACTTGCCAATCACTGATTCAGAGGGATTCAAATAGAAAAAGCAGGTACTCTGCTAAAGAGAAGGCATCTGGGAATTCAGAGACCGGGATGTAAAGGGAAATACTGAAACCAAGGACTAAAGCTGGCATGCTACAGTCTGGGAAAACTGGGAAGATAAGGTGTGAAGTCCAAGATCCCATGAAGTATGACAACAGCATATGTTCAGTTTCATTTGGGGGGACTACTCGGTAAATATTTGTTGAATGAGGAAATGAACGTACATTCCCACGTTTAAGAAGTACAAGTAGTTCTGTATTAGGAAGTGGGAAGAAAGCTACAGAGGGGCATTCCCGATAAATGTCCTCTCTACATTGGGTTTGCCATTTGGGATGCCTGGTCTTATCTTAGTTTCTTTTTTTTTTCTTTTAAAAAAATCATTTAATAAATAGAGATGGGGGACCCCCTAAGTTGCCCAGGCTAATTTCAAACTCCTGATCTCAAGCAATCCTCCCACCTCAGCCTCCTGAGTAGTTGCAATTACAGGTGCAAGCCACTGCACCCTGCTTATCTGACTGAATTTCTTCTCACCAGCGAGACGATCCTCCTAGAAGACAAGGGTGATGCCATCTACTCCTTGATACCCTCCAACCGCTCTGCTCCAGGCTTGGCACATGAGTCACTCACTAAGTCTTTGGAGACAAATTTATGGAAAAACTATGAGCCAGGCCCTCAGGGCAGTATCCTCAGCTCCCCTCTCCTCAACCGAGTGTGCGGCCGGTGGGAAAAAAGTTGGCTTTATCCTGCCAAGGAATGAAGAAATCCAACAGAAATACACTTTCTTTCACTCTACTTCTCCCAGGATGGCAGCCTTTTTCCTGGTCAAATGTACATCACTACAACAGTACATACTTCTTTTCAGGATTGGCAGGGAAATCTCAGAAATTTCTAGCTGAAGCCAGATGTATTGCTGTCAAGGAAACCTGCCACTCGGAAGAGCTGAGGACCAGTCCCTTCCTGGCTTCAAGTGTCCCAGGTTTTGAACTTGGTGTTCAAGATCATCTGGGCTGAGAAGTGAGTTAGATCAGCTGTTTTTCAGCCAACTCCTTAGTCCCCACTGTGCTGGAGGGGAACAGGGTCTCTCTCTGGAAGGGGCTTCATGAGAGAGGGGTTCAATCACTCAGGTGTGAGTTTATCAGACATTTACTGAGCACTTGCCATATGTTAGGCTCCATGCCAGCGGCTGGAGGTACAGACACAGTCCCTGTGGGGATCATTGAACACATCAGAACCCTTTTTTCTCAAATATGAACTTTCATATACACACCTATACACACGCTCAAAGAGACACTGAGGATAGGAGGAGGGTATGGCAAGAAGAGCTGGAACTAAACAAGCTAAGGAAAAACAGCCTTCTCCCAAATGGTCTTGCCTTTCCTCACACAGAAGCATCTGGAAATGTCTGAAGCCCCACTTCCCTGCTCTCAAAGCCCACCTGTCATCAGGTGGACTAGAAAGAGCTCTGGACTAGTGTGGCCAGGCGCAGTAGCTCATGCCTATTTATCCCAGCACTTTGGGAGGCCAAGCTGGGAAGATTATCTGATGCCAGGAGGATCACTTAAGACCAGCCTGGGCAACACAGTGAGACCCTTTCTCTACAAAACATTTAAAAATTAGCTGGACATGTTGGTGCCCGCCTATGGTCCTAGCTACTCGGGAGGTTGAGACAGGAGAATCACTTGAGCCTAGGAGTTGGGGGATACGATTGCACCACTGCACTCCAGGATGGGTGACAGAGTGAGACCCGGTCTCTTTAAAAACAAAAACAAACAAACAAACAAAACAGAAAGAAAGAAAGAGCTCTAGGCTAGATGTCAGGAGATCTGGATTCAGCTCCCAGCTCTGCTACCACAGGCCATCTTTTCCAACATGCATTTGTGTGCCCTTATGCTGAGGTGGCATAACTCGGGTAAATAGTCTGGCTCAGCAGGGGTTAGAGTTTGGGGCTGACACCCGCCTCTTATCGCAATCCTGCCCAGGTCCCTGGGCTGTGATGAAAACAACTCCCACCTGTTGAGCATTTACTATGTGCCAGACATGTTGTGTCAAACGGGGTCTCATTCAGGCTTTAACAACCTCAAGATAGAGCTATTACCATCAGCCAAGTCTTACACTTGAGAAAACTAAGGTTACTTCTCCAAGTACGGGCCCACAGCAACAGAAGCACAGTCTGAAGCCACCCCAGCATGAAAGCCAGCACTCACATCCCCTACCTCTACTGCCTTTAGGCACACTCAGTCCCTCCACACAGACAAGATTCACTCCCCTTCCCCCTTCAGTAACACACTGTCCCCGTCTGCCCCCTGAACAGGAAGGCCAAGCCTGAGGGAGCCTAGCAAGGTACATTCCAGCTCTCTCAGTTGCAAACACTCCCACCACCACCACCACCTGCGGCAGAAGCTATTGCATCACCCTCAGGAAGCGGTCCAGCGGCCCAGCATCAGCTCTAAGGCACATTTTCAGTTCCTACTTCTATCCTTGACTACATTCAACAGGCTGCCCTGTCTTCCAGCCCCTGCCCTGGCCCTGTAGTTTTAGGCTAAGGTGATGACTGGGCATGGGACTGCAGTCTGCTACTTAGATGAGATTTGTACAGGTCCATTTTCTGATCACTGCCAGGTGGGTGATGGGGGTCCAGCTAAAGGGGGCTTCTCAGCTAAGGACCATTCAGAGATCCTGTGGGCTCAGAGGAAGGTCCTGTCGGTTGCAGGAGACAAGGAGGGAAGGGAGTCCCAGGCAGGTACCATAACCTTATCTCTACCTTTCAAGGACATGGGCCAGCGAGAAGAAGGCCCTCAAGAGCCTGCCAACACAGCCAGGATGTCTCTGATGTGGGGTCTCAGCCCATCAGACTGGCAGACACGCTACACTGGGCTTTGCTTTCCTCCCTCTATTATTACTATTTTTTCTTGAAACAGGGTCTCACTTTGTTACCCAGGCTAGAGTGCAGTGGTGGGATCTTGGCTCACTGCAACCTCGGCCTCCTGGGTTCAAGTGATCGTCCCGCCTCAGCCTCCCCAGTAGCTAGGATTACAGGTGTGAGCCACCAGGCCCAGCTAATTTTTGCATTTTTAGTAGAGACGGAGTTTCACCATAGTACCCAGGCTGGTCTCGAACTCCTGACCTCAGGTGATCTGCCCCTTCTGCCTCCCAAAGTTCTGGGATTACAGGCGTGAGCCACCAAGCCTGGTCACTTTCCTCCCTCTATTGCTATGGAATCTTCTGGAACTGAGGAGAGATCCTTGTCCCTGTAGTTTCTCTTCTGCCTGTCCTGGATATTCTTTCCCTCTCCGCCAACTTCTGTCTCCCTCCTCCCCACGTAGCACTCTTTCTTTATCTCTTCATCTCTCTTCCTACCCTGGTTTATTCCTGTATGCACCACCTCTCTCTGGCCTCACCCTGGGTCACAGCAACAGCAGTCAGCCTTTTATGGGCTTGTAAAATACTCGACATTTTAGTGGAAGTCATCTTGTGTGGAGAGGCTGCTTCTTTTAATGTTATCATCCCCATTTGAAAATGGTTCACTTGAGCCTGAGTGACATTTTAAATGCCTCTGCAGGTGGGGTTATCACTGTCTCTTCACACAGAGATCTACCCTAAGCCAGAGACCAATATGGGTTTCTCCCAGCTCTCAGATTGCTCTTCAAATGCTCAACCTGACTGACTCTTTGGTAGGGGGTTAAGGCACCTGGATCAGTGATTTGAATAAATATCAAGTTGTTCTTTTAGGACCAGCCCAGCCTTAAATTACCAACACTGGTTTACTCTGTTGAAAGAAATGTCAGACTGCAGTGTGAACCTGGATAATGATAGGACTATTTCAGAATCACTCCAAAGGTTATCAGGTCACAAAGTTGTACTAGATGTAATAAACCCTAAAGAAACAAACGGGGAACCCAAGGACTCTGAATGTAAAATATACAAAAGTGACCCCTGTACAAGCTTGTGGCATAGATTCTTAGTGACCTGAGGGAGAAAATACTTCTCCAGTTTATATCACCATCAAGACAAGATCATAGACTATGACCTTTACTACGGTTTGGAGAAGTTCTCAGAGGTGAGGAGAAAAGAATCTTGATGTTGCTTTGGGTATGGAACGTAGTTCCTCAGCAAAGCGTTTTTGGAGTTTACTAGTTTCCTTGTCTGCAGGAAGTTTTTGCTTAAATATTTATTGCTCAAATATTCCCTGTCGCTAGAGAGCTTCTGTATTCCATTTCTTTGGTACTTACAATAAAGTTTGTGTCATTTGCTTTGAAATACGATTTTTAAAAAATAACTTAGTCTCCGGGCGCGGTGGCTCACGCCTGTAATCCCAGCACTTTGGGAGGCCGAGGCGGGCGGATCACAAGGTCAGGAGATCGAGACCACGGTGAAACCTCGTCTCTACTAAAAATACAAAAAATTAGCCGGGCGCGGTTGTGGGCGCCTGTAGTCCCAGCTACTCGGGAGGCTGAGGCAGGAGAATGGCGGGAACCCGGGAGGCGGAGCTTGCAGTGAGCTGAGATCCGGCCACTGCACTCCAGCCTGGGCGACAGAGCGAGACTCCGTCTCAAAAAAAAAAAAAAAAAAAAAAACTTAGTCTTATATTTTGGGGACCTTGTTTCATTTGATCACATTTTCCCCTTGGCAATGGGGTCCCTTCCTCTTTCTACATATTCCCTACAGGTTGAACTGAAATAATTATTACTTCCTCTCTGAAAAAAACGATTTCCTTTACCTTAAGTATTTATAGGGTACATACTATGTGCTATTCTCATCAAACCACATTAGGAATTTTAGGAAGGCCATGAGGTATAAAACACATCTCCTGCCTGCCTTCCCACTGGCCCGCCCCACCCCTCTTCCACTTTCATCATGCCCAGGGGTCACTGAAGGAGCCAAGATTCCTTGGGGATTTAATTGGGTGGCCACAGATAACACAGTGAAATAATACTATGACCACAGTGAGGTAACACTGTGACTCAGTTAAGAAGCCAGTGTTGGCCAGGCTCAGTGGCTCATGCCTGTAATCCCAGCACTTTGGGAGGCCGAGGCAGGCAGATCACTTGAGGTCAGGAGTTTGAGACCAGCCTGGTCAACATGGTGAAACCCTGTCTCTACTGAAAATACGAAAATTAGCTGGGCGTGGTGGTGCATGCCTGTAATCCCAGCTACTCGGGAGACTGAGGCAGGAGAATCGCTAGAACCTGAGAGGTGGAGGTTGCAGTGAGCCGGGATCGTGCCACTGTACTCTAGCCTGGGCAACAGAGCGAGAATGTGTCTCAAAAAAAAAAAGCATATAAATTACCTTAAAAATCATATTCCAGTCAGCCCTCTGTATCCATAGGCTCTGCATCTGTGGATTCAACCAACCTCAGTTCAAAAATATTCAGGAACAAAACAATTGCTTCTGTACTGAACATGAATAAACTTTTTTCTTGTCATTATTTTCTAAACAATCCAATATAACAACTATTTACATAGCATTTACATTGTATTAGGTATTATAAGTAATGTAGAGATGACCTGAAGTATATGGGAGGATGTGCATAAGTTAAATGCAAATATTACATCATTTTATATAAGGGACTTGAGCACCTGTGGCTATTGGTACCCACAGGAGGCCCTAGAACCAATTCTACACAGATATTGAGAGATGACTATAATAGAATATAATGACTATAGAAATAAAATGAGACTATGCATGTGAAATGCTTGACACCAAAGTGCCTTACATATAGTAAATACTCAATAAACGGTAGTATAGTAGTTATTGTTATTAACAATAACATTCTCCTAGATTCTTTGTGGAATGGTAGTTTTCAAAGCGTGATCCCTGGTTCAGCAGCATCAGCATCACCTGGAACTTGTTAGAAATGCATGTCATTGATCTCCCTCCCAGACCTACTGACTCAGAAACTCTGAGAGTGGGACCCAAAAATCTGTGTTTTTATCTATCTATCTATCTATCTATCTATCTATCTATCTATCTATCTGGAGACAAAGTCTTGCTCTGTTGCCCAGGCTGCAGTGCAGTGGTACTATCACAGCTCACTGCAGCCTCTACCTCTTGGGCTCAAATGATCCTTCTGCCTCAACCTCTCTAGTAAGTGGGACCACAGGTGCACACCGCCACACCCAGCTAATTTTTAACTTTTGTTTAGAGACAGGGTCTCGCCATGTTGCTCAGGCTGGTCTCAAACTCCTGGCCTCAAGTGTTCCTCCTGCCTTGGCCTCCCAGAGTGCTGGGATTACAAGCGTGAGCCAGCATGCCCAGCTCAATCTGTGTTTTAATAAGCTCTCTGGATGATTCGGAGGCAATAGTTCTCCATATTGACTACACATTAGAATTACTGGGGAGTTTCTTTAAATCCTGATGCTGGCTGGGCACGGTGGCTCATGCCTGTAATCCTAGCACTTTGGAAGGCCAATGTGGGCAGATCACTTGAGGCCAGCAGTTCAAGACCAACCTGGCCAACATGGTGAAACCCCATCTCTATTGAAAATACAAAAATTAGCCAGGTGTGATGGTGAACACCTGTAATCCCAGCTACTAGGGAGGCTGAGGCACAAGAATCACTTGAACACGGGAGGCGATGGTTGCAGTGAGCCTAAATCACACCACTGCACTCCAGCCTGGGCAATAGAGAAAGACTCTGTCTCAGAGATATAGACCAATGGAACAGAACAGAGCCCTCAGAAATAATACCACACATCTACAGCCATCTGATCTTTGACAAACCTGACAAAAACAAGAAATGGGGAAAGAATTCCCTATTTAATAAATGGTGCTGGGAAAACTGGTTAGCCGTAAGTAGAAAGCTGAAACTGGATCCTTTCCTTACTCCTTATATGAAAATTAATTCAAGATGGATTAGAGACTTAAATATTAGACCTAAAACCGTAAACACCCTAGAAGAAAACCTAGGTAATACCATTCAGGACATAGGCATGGGCAAGGACATCATGTCTAAAACACCAAAAGCAATGGCAACAAAAGCCAAAATTGACAAATGGGATCTAATTAAACTAAAGAGCTTCTGCACAGCAAAAGAAACTACCATCAGAGTGAGCAGGCAACCTACAGAATGGGAGAAAATTTTTGCAATCTACTCATCTGACAAAGGGCTAATATCCAGAACCTACAAAGAACTCAAACAAATTTACAAGAAAAAAACAAACAAACAACCCCATCAAAAAGTGGGCAAAGGATATGAACAGACACTTCTCAAAAGAAGACATTCATGCAGCCAACAGACACATGAAAAAATGCTCATCATCACTCTCCATCAGAGAAATGCAAATCAAAACCACAGTGAGATACCATCTCACACCAGTTAGAAAGGCAATCATTAAAAAGTCAGGAAAAAACAGGTGCTGGAGACGATGTGGAGAAAAAGGAATACTTTTACACTGTTGGTGGGACTGTAAACTAGTTCAACCATTGTGGAAAACAGTGTGGCGATTCCTCAAGGATCTAGAATTAGAAATACCATTTGACCTAGCCATCCCATTACTGGGTATATACCCAAAGGATTACAAATCATGCTGCTATAAAGACACATGCACACGTATGTTTATTGCAGCACTATTCACAATAGCAAAGACTTGGGATCAACCCAAATGTCCATCAGCGACAGACTGGATTAAGAAAATGTGGCACATATACACCATGGAATACTATGCAGCCATAAAAAAGGATGAGTTCATGTCCTTTGTAGGGACATGGATGCAGCTGGAAACCATCATTCTCAGCAAACTGTTGCAAGAACAGAAAACCAAACACCGCATGTTCTCACTTATAGGTGGGAATTGAACAATGAGATCACTTGGACACAGGAAGGGGATCATCACACATAGGGGCCTATTGTGGGGAGAGGGGAGGGGGGAGGGATAGCATTAGGAGATATACCTAATGTAAATGACCAGTCAATGGGTGCAGCACACCAACATGGCACATGTATACATATGTAACAAACCTGCACGTTGTGCACATGTACCCTAGAACTTAAAGTATAATAATAATAAAAATAATTTTTAAAAAACCTGATGGCCATGCTTCACCTAGACCAATCAGGATTTCTAGGGGTGAGATCCAGGCATTAGGATTTGTTAAAGCTCCCCCATGTTATTCAAATGTACCTCTGGGATTTGGGAATATATCTGTACATAGAGCTTTGAGTTTACAAGAAGAAAACTATTCAATCTTTCCAATGAGTAAGTTTTCTAACGTAAATTATGGAAAGGACCCTAAAATACCCTTTTCCATCATTTCACCCCTCCTCCAAAATCTGCCCTATAAAAAAAGACCCAGGAAGAAGGCTGAGCCCCTTCTGTAACCTGAGGTTGAGCAGAGGGTCATGGAACAATTCATCCTGCTTCCTCCCTTTAGAAGAACTGCCATCCTAGGGAAAAGACATGGAGAGCTTGAGCCCGATACTAATTTTTAATCATTCCGTGCTATAAATTCCCTCTGGAGGACAAGCAGGCATCTGCCTTGACGTTAAGAGGCTCTTGTGTCACCCAAATCCTTTAATTATTCATGGAACAAGGAAGATCCTTTATCAGTCCCAACCATGCACCCCAAGAGCCTGATCCAGTTGTCCCTAGATGCAGCCTGTTTACCTGGCCACACCTGCCCAACCTGGCTTATCTTTGGTGTCTCCAAAGTCCAGGATGATATTTCAGAAAGAGAACTTGGTGTGGAGTTTAGCAGAAGATGGAGTGAAATGGAAGGCAAGATAACCTAGACCTCCTGTGCCATCCTGTGTAAGTGATTGTACAAGATGAGGTGTCTGGAAACAGTGGGTTTTCACCCCAGCCATGCCTGCGATTAGAGGGAATAGCCCCTCAGTTGTGCTTGCTGGGAAAGTTCCTTTGCTACAGGCTGTTTTAGGAAAGTAGCTAGGAGTGAAAGAAAGGTGAGATTTGGACTCCTCAGGCAGCTAGAAATCCTTCTGTGTGTACCTTATAAGCTACTTAAACTTACAAGTCCCAATTTCTTCATCTATTTATAAAAATTGGGGCTTCAACGAGACGACAAATGTATGAGTCCTAAGCATAGTGCCAACTACACAGAGGCTTATGAAATGTTAGTTTCCCTTCCCTTTCCCAGAAAAGGGAAGGAGTGGCAGGAGTGTGATCAGTCAGCTGCCTGAACCTACTCTCTGACCCCCCGGAACCTCTAGTGCCCCACTCAGTGTCACTGTCTTTCAGAGTTATTGCTAGTTAAAAACAGGATAAGATTTACATGTTAAATACTTCTCTGATACATCCCCCACCAGGGCTGCAGCAAATTTGTGGTTGAGTCCACTTTTAGTTACTACCTACTTTTCCAGTGCATAACTTAGAAACTCAAGTAGCAGAAAATAAAGTTTATTTTAATTCTAAAATTATTATTGTAAAAATGAATATGACAATCCTGTGACCTCTGTTCCTTCACAGGGAAGACAGCGTCTCACGGGCTGGACCCATTCCTCTGAAGGCTCGGAGCTTTCTTCTAGGCTTCCTTTGTGGGTTTGGGCTCACATTTCTCCATCCCCTCACAGGATATATGGCTGAATTTCTAAAGAAGAAGGGGAAGTAGAAGGAAAATGGGCTGTTGTCCTTACAAAGGAAAGGGTCCCATCTTTTCAATGACCCAGGCCCTCTAGAAAGCCCAAAGAGACCCCACATTCCCAGCCTGGGAATCTGAATAAAAATAACCTAAGGCCTCTTGGAATAGCCACATATGTTGCACTTATTTTCATACATTTAGAAGCAAACATAAACAATGAATTAATTCTGGCACCCACTAGTGACTGCGATCAACCCCAATGTTACAAGCTGTCCGGTGGGAAGCAGATGGCAGGAACGTAGCACAGGGCAGGGCAGAGCCCCAGGACAGGACAGTAGCTGCAGACCACAGGGCAGGGCAGGGCAGGGCCCCAGGACAGGTCAGCACAGCAGATCACAGGGCAGGGCATGGCCAGGCCCCAGTACAGGTCAGCACTGCAGACCACAGGGCAGGGCAGGGCAGGGCAGGGCAGGGCCCCAGGACAGGTCAGCACTGCAGACCACAGGGCAGGGCCCCAGGACAGGTCAGCACTGCAGACCACAGGGCAGGGCAGGGCAGGGCCCAGGACAGCTCAGCACTGCAGACCACAGGGTAGGGCAGGGCAGGGCCCCAGGACAGGTCAGCACTGTAGACCACAGGGTAGAGCAGGGCAGGGCCCCAGGACAACACAGTAGCTGCAGCCCAGATGAAGTTACTGTTTTGGGACCTTCCTGAAGTAAGGGGCAGAGGCCCAGTGCCTCAGAGACCTAATGCCTCTGAACTCTCTCCCCTCTCAACTCCCGCTCCTTCCTCCCTCATATCCAGGGGACGCCATGGCTCATTGACTCCCTACCTGAGCCCCAGAGGATCTTCAGAGAGCTGCCCAGCCTAGGAATAAGAGGCTGGACACATACATCTTCGGTAATACCCCTCCTTCCCCACCACACACACACACCAAGAGAATCCCCACAGCAGTGGGGCAGACGTGCGGGAGCATGCCAACAACATGGAGCCTTGTAAGGAAATCTCCAAGAGGACAGGAAGAGGGACAGATCTGGGAGTCTGGGGAAACTTGGCCCCAATTCATTACACCTGCCTTTAAAGTGCACCATCAAAGTTGCATGCTGTTTTCCTCCCATGTCTGCAGAGCCCTTTGTTCTCTGGCCATTGCTGACCAGCCTGGCTCCCAGTCAAAGCCAGACAGATTGTTCTAAAGTGTGGATTTCCACTGGCTCTCTGCATCTAATGAGCTGTCGCTCAGAACTCTGCCTCAGAAGCCAGGCAATGCCTGGAAGAAGTGGGAGGGGACAGTAGGTGTGGCAGGATCCACAGCTGGGCCTGAGCCTTGCTGGGCAAGCAGGGAGTCTGGGCTGCCCTATACTCTGGC
The DNA here is from genome assembly GCF_003255815.1 of Theropithecus gelada. Classification (NCBI taxonomy): domain Eukaryota; kingdom Metazoa; phylum Chordata; class Mammalia; order Primates; family Cercopithecidae; genus Theropithecus; species Theropithecus gelada. The sequence continues at coordinate 15,457,260 of NC_037674.1, forward strand.
CCCAAATTCCACTCTCAAGGACCAATTTAGCCTTTGAGTCACCTGGTCTCCCTAGGGCAGAGTCCAGCTGTGGGCAAGGTCTCTGGATCCTGCATGACCCTCAGGCCAGAGACGCCACTTGGCCTTGCTCACCTTCTCTCTTCACAGGACTGTCCACTGGAATGGCTTGAGATGGAGCCCCAAACCCCTGGGCTCCCACAGCCTGTGCTGGGTCCTGTAGATCTCACAACTGGAATCCTTTCTTTGGAGTATCCAGAAGGCCTTCTTAAGATGTGACTGTAGGCTGGGCATTGTGGGACACGCCTGTAATCCTAGCACTTTGATCCTAGCAAATGATCCTAGGCTGAGGCAGGAGGATCATTTGAGCCCAGGAGTTTGAGACCAACCTGGGCAACACAGTGAGACCCCGTCTCTATCAAAAAAGGTAAAAAAAAAAAAAAAGAAAAAAAAATTAAGCTGTTGCTAGAAAACCGCTTTGGAGAAAGGCTGTGACCTTCCCTAGGAGGAGCTCCAGCTTCTCCGGTGTAACGTGTTGCCACAAGGATTTTTTTTCCTGTGACCAAAGACATGGACCAAAACCTGCCCCTGTTACTTCCCTCTGTGTCCCTCTCTCATGGGAGGGGCTTCACACGGTACATGTTTGGTGGCCATCATGGGACAAACTGCAGTGTATCTCATCAGTGATTAAGTAAAATCATTCATGGGGCATGCACAGGGGAAAGTCCACGTGAGGACACAGTGAGAAGGCGGCCGTCTGCAAGCCACGGAACGAGGCCTCAGGAGAAACCAAACCAGTTGACCCCGTGACCTTGTTCCAGCCTCCGGAACTGGGAGAAAATTAATTTCCGTTGTTTAATCCACCTAGTCTGTGGTATTGTGTAATGGCAGCCCTAGCAAACTAGTAACACCTTTGTTTTGTGGATGATAGTAATAGAATGTAATTCTTGGATTTGTTGTGAGGTTTGAATGGGTTGACATATGTAGGAACAGAATGCAGTTCCTGGCACAGAGTAAGCACTCAGTGAAAGTTAGCTATTACGATGTAAAACCAGACTAATGGGATTTATCATATCCATTCACTTTCTCATACAAGAAAAACTAATGAATAAGCCTAGCTGAGTTCTCTTCCCTGAACTACAGACTCATACATACAACATACTCAACATCTCTGCTTGGATGAATAAAGAGTACTTCCCACAAACCTACTTGCTATGATTTGAATGTTTGCTCCAAAGCTCATGAAATTCAAGTGCCATTGTAACAGTCTTATGAGGTAGGACCTTTAAGAGGTGATTAGGCCATGGGGGTTCCAACCTCATGGGTAGACTTGGTGCCATTATAAAGGGCAAGTTTGACCCACTCTTGTTTTCTCTTGCCCCTCCGCCTTCCTCCATAAAATGATGCAGCAAGAAGGCGCTTGCCAAGTGCCAGCGTCTTGATCTTAGACTTCCCAGCCTCCAGAACTGTCAGAAAGTTAACTTTTGTTCTTCATTAATGACCCAGTCTGTGGTATTTTATTATAGCAGCACAAATGGACTAAGATATTGATTCTCCTCAATCTTTCCATCTCAGTAGAAAACTCCATCCTTCTGCTTGTTCAGACCACAACTTTAGAGTCATCCTCTTCTTTCCCTATACTTCACATATCACCTGTCAACAAACCCTGCTGTCTCTGCCTTCAAAATGTACTCAGACTCACCACTCCACCATGGCCACACCAGTCTAAGCTACCACCATCCCTTCCCTGGATTGTTGAAACAACTGATCCCTCTATTGTTTCCCTTGCCTCTTACAGACTATTTTCATCCCAGCAGCCATGGTGATCCTGTTAAAACCCATACAAGACCCTGTCATTCTTCTGCTCAAAAGCCATCACTTCCCATCTCACACAAAGTAAAAGCTGATCTTTCCAGTGGCCTGTGAGATTGAGCATGAACTGACTCCTGGTTACCTCTCCAACTTCGTCTCTTCTTCCTGTTTTCACTCACTCTGCTCCAGACACATTGACCTCCTTCCTGCTCCTCTAACATCTGGGAGAGCTCTGCTTCTGGTTAGGATGTAGAAACATATGAAAAGCCTTTGCTACAATACGATCAACAAGAAAAACCCAGACAAAAATAAAAATTATACTTTTCTACTGAGCAGTGCATGCATGGCCTTGATGAGTTGAATTCCAGGAAGAAATAAGCCCTTTATAGATGAGCAGAAGGTCAGCACAGCTTCCATACCTGAGTATGTGCCTAGTCTGGCTACAGGTGAATGGAGAAACGTGCCATAGGCAGGGGCTTTGTAAGGATAAGAAGAAATCAGCTGAACCGCAGTATGGGCTGGCAAGACAGATGACAGTCTGGAAGAGGCCCAATATAAAAGCAGGTCATTTGGGCCGATAATTCTCTGTTCTCCACCCACCCCCATTCCTGAACTTTGCCACAAAAGTGGCACTGGAGAAGGGGCTGGAAAGCAGAGTAATGGCACAATCCTGCTTAGATTCTGGGACACTGCTGGAGTCGAGTTCAAAGTCGAATCAAAATGATCTGAATCTGTACACCACCCCCACCCAGCTCAATTACTGACAACTTGAAAAGGTGGCAGAAGCTTGGGACTGGGCTACTTACAAGTGAACACAATCTGATTAAAGCTGCAATCCAGCCTTAACTCAATTCCACTGTCCGAGGAGTCCCAATGATCAGCTTCAACCTAACCACCAGACAGGGGAAAGGAATTGCAATTTCTGGGAAGTAAACAAAAAAATATATTTTCGTTTCTACTGTTCTTTTATACAAAATTTCTGGAATACACTTTTGAGAAGCAGGAGATTAAAGAAAAAGAAACATATGATCCATAATCAAGAGAAAATAGAGAAGCAGATCCACACATGATCCAGTTATTGGAGTTAGCAGACAAAAGCTTTAAAACGATTAATATAAACATGTTAAAGTTCACAGGAAAACATAGCTGTGATGGTTGAAGAGAGGGTTATTTTAGTAAAGAAATGTAAACTCTGAAAAAGAACCAAATGGAAATTCTAGAACTAAATATATATATATATATATTAAAAATTCATTGGACTAGCTTAATAGCAAATTGGACACCACAGAAAAAGGATCAATGAACTTAAAGACAAGCCAATCAAAAGTATACAAACTGATACGAAGAGAGAAAAAAAATTAATGACCAGAGTACAGTGACCTGTGGGATAACAGCAGGTGTCCTAAGATTTGTGTAATTGCAGTCTCAGAAAGAGAACAAATAGCACCAATTGTTTTTCTACAGGAAGAAATAATAGCAAAAAAATTAAAATGCAATGAAAAGGATCAACCTACAGATTTAAACTAATTTTTTTTTTTTTTTTTTTTTTTTGAGACGGAGTCTCATTCTGTCGGCCAGGCTGGAGTGCAGTGGTGCAATCTCAGTTCACTACAACCTCTGCCTCCCACGTTCCAGCGATTCTCCTGTCTCAGCCTCCCAAGTAGCTGGGACTACTGGTGTGCGCCACCATGTCCAGCTAATTTTTGCATCTCTAGTAGAGACAGGGTTTCACCATGTTGGCAAGGCTGGTCTCGAACTCCTGACCTCAAGTGATCTGCCCACCTTGGCCTCCCAAAGTGCTGGGATTACAAGCATGAGCCACCACATGCGGCCGACCTACAGATTTTAAAAAGTCATCAAACCCCAAGTGGGGTAAATACAAAGAAAAACACATCTAGACACATCATAGTCAAGTTGTTGAACCAAAGATAAAATGAAAATCTTGAAAGCAGCCAGAGAAAAAAGGAACATTACAATAATAAAAATGATGCCTAACTTCTCTTTAAAAACAATGCAAACCAGAAGACAATAAAATGACATATATGAAAAGAAAACCCAGAAAATACAGAATTCTCTGTCCAAGAAAAATAGTTTTCACAAATGAAACAGAAATAAAGATATTTTTAGATAAACAACAGCTAAGGGAAATAATTTTCAACAGACATGTACTTCAAGAAATACTAAAAAAGCTGGGTGCAACTGTAGTCCCAGCTACTGGGAAGACTGTGGCAGGAGGATCACTTGAGCCCAGAAGTTCAAGATCAACTTGGGCAACATAGGGAGACTCCATCACAACAAACAAGCAAGCAAAACATAAATAAAATAAAATAAAATAAAATAAAATAAAATAAAGAAAGAAAGAAAAGAAAGAAATACTAAAGGGAGTTCTTCAGGCTAATGAAAAATGATAGCATGATAGCAGTTGGAAGCTCAGATCTACCAGAAGGAATGAAGAACATTGCAAATGGTAAGTATGTGGGTAAATATAAAAGACTATTTTAATTTATTTTGAATGACAATTGGCTTTTAAAAACACAAATAATAACGATATATTATGGGACTTATTACATGTGTAGAAGTAGAATAGATAATAGTAATAGTCAAAAGATGGAAGGGGCAAATGGAAGTAAAATGTAAGTTTCTTAAATTATTTGTGAAATGGTATAATGTAGATCCGAAATAAACTGTAACAAGTTGAAGATGCATACTATAATCCCTAGAGAAATTACTAAAAATAAAACAAAGAGGTATAGCTAAAAAGCTAATAGAGGCTGCATGTGATGACTCACACTTGTAATCCCAGCACTTCGGGAGGCTGAGATGGGAGGGCTGCTTGAGGCCAGGAGTTTGAGACCAGCCTGGATAACACAGCAAGACCCAGTCTACAAAAAATAAAAAATAAACTAGTTAGGGATGGTGGTGCATTCCTGTAGTCCCAGCTACTTGGGAGGCTGAGGCAGGAGGATTGCTTGAGCCTAGGAGGTTGAGGCTGCCATGACCCATGATTGCACTACTGCACTCCAGCCTGGGTAAGAGATCAAGACCCTGTCTCTCTCTCTCTCTCTCTCACACACACACACACACACACACACACACACACACAGCCAATAGAGGCAACAGAATTGGACATTGAAAAACAGTTGATACAGCTGAGCATAGAGGCTCACGCCTATAATCCCAGCACTTTGGGAGACCAAAGTAGGAGGATCACTTGAGCTCAGGAGTTCAAGACCAGCCTGGGCGACATAGTGAGACCCTGTCTCTACAAAAAATAAAAAATAAATTAGCTGGGCATGGCGGCATGTGCCTGTAGCCCCAGCTACTTAGGAGGCCAAGACAGGAGGATCTCTTGATCCCAGGAAGTCAAGGCTGCAGTGAGCCGTGAGTGCACCACTGCACTCCAACCTGGGCAACAGAGCAAGGCTCTGTCTCAAAAGAGAAAACAGTGCATTGCCACTGACCATCTGCATTGCCTTTAACCATACCCACTTCCCTGGCTCGGCCAAACCTTGAAGAGCACTATGCTGAGGGCCTAGTACAGTGCTGCTCAAACCCTAATGAATTGCCTGGAGATCTTGTTACAATGCAAACTACATTTTGATTATCAAGCCTATTTGACTATCAAGGTAGGGGATTCAGAGATGACCAAGACAAGGTCCCTTTCTTCATTTGGCTTAAAATCCATACAAAACAGCATGGGGGAGAAAGTGAGCAGTGCCCAAAGGCTGGTGGAAAGACAGCAGAGGAAGAATTTCACTGGTTTCAATAAAAAAGTGCACGATTTTGGTAGACACTTGACAGAGTTAATGAGTAAGGCCATTTGGTAAGAGAGAGAGTTGGGCTACACCAAAAGTCAGAGAAGTGTAGATGAAGCCAGTGTCTGTGCAACCCAGAAGAATATGCTACTGGGATCCTTACTTTTCTTCTCTTTATTCTGATGGAAATTGCTGAAGGGGAAGAGACATGGCCCAGTCTTGGCATGGGTAACATGGGTGTTTTACTGTAGGCAAAGGCGGCCCAGGATTGGCTGTGAGGCACCTCGGAAAAATAGGCCCTGAGGACCGGTTCAGGTGTGGACTCTTCTTACAAAGGGCAATGCAAGCAGAGAGGGCCAAGCAGCAAGCAAGAGTGTGGGGAAAAGAAAGAGAGATCAGAATGTTACTGTGTCTATATAGAAAGAAGTAGACATAAGAGACTCCATTTTGTTCATCTTGCGAGTCAATTGTGCTCGACTGCAGTGTTTCCGTCTCCGTGGGTTCATTGTAGAACTTCAAATGTCTAGTGGGTAAACAGGAAGCTGATTTTCTCCTGGTGAAACACAAGCAAAACCTCTTCCCCAGGTTATCACCTTCCCTATTTCCCACGTCTTATGTTTGTTGTCTTTCCACCAAATCAGTTTTCCTTCATGTGGGCTGTTCTTTTTACCGGTAAGATGTTGTTCTGCAGAAATAGCAGTCTGATTTCTATAAATGTTTTAAAAATGTGAAGTATAGAGTGCTAGAGTAAGTTGCATCTGAGGAGTGGTACACTCCTTACTGTCTCCCTCTTCTTTTTGTTTAACTAACTGAGTTTTGAGTGTTCTATTAGTTCTTTCAACTACGGTTACTATGTCTACTTCTTTCTATATAGACACAGTAACAGTCTGATCTCTCTTTCTTTTCCCCACACAAGAGCATGACTCATTATGAGTTGTCTTGAATTATGGTCCTTTCTAAGCAGAGGGCTCTGCCTGCTGCTTTTGAATCAGGTCTGCTTTGATGGTTACAGATTTTGGTACAATCTTAAATCTAACACCCTCCCTGAGGCAGGGCTAAGTCAGGCCCCTCACTCAGTGTCTGCGCAGAGTAGTATATTCATCAGGGTTCTTTTAGAGGACAGGACTAATAAGGAGAGAGATACATATGTGTGTTATATATGTATACACATATAGAGAGAAGGGAGTTTATTAAGTATTAACTTCCATAATCACAAGGTCCCACAATAGGCTGTCTACAAGCTGAGGAGCAAGGAGAGCCAATCCAAGTCCCAAAACTGAAGAACTTGGAGTCTGATGTTCGAGGGCTGGAAGCATCCAGCACGGGCGAAAGATGCAGGCTGAGAGGCTGGGCCCATCTCACTGCTTCACTTTTTTCTGCCTGCTTTATATTTGCCAGCAGCTGATTAGATGGTGCCCACCCGATTAAGGGTGGGTCTGCCTTCCCCAGCCCACTGACTCAAATGTTAATCTCCTTTGGCAATACCATACCCTCACAGACACATCCAGGATCAATATTGCATCCTTCAATCCAACCAAGTTGACACTGTGTTAACCGTCACAGGCCAGATCAGAGAATCATGGGATTTTAGAGCTTGTAGGCCCTTCTTGTGGCCCAACACTTTCTCTTTATGGTAAGGAAACACCCCAAACTCAAACTCTGGCATCGTGCTCCCCTTACTCTGGAGTTTAGACCCCTAGTGAAGACTGCTCCCCAGTCCCTGTAGAAACCCAGCTCTAAGCCCTCAGCAAGGCAGCAGGGATAAAGAGAAAGGGGGTACAGCTTCTGCCTGGGGTGGAGGGTCAGGGGTGAGGAAGGCTGGCTGCTCAGCTTTCAGGCCATTCTCAGAGGCCAGTAGGCAGGGCTGTGTGCCTGAATATCCCCAAGGAGCAGAACCAGAAGGAAGGCCGGGGCACTTGGCTGCTGAGAATGGTGGAAATTAACCTGGAGTGTAACACCACCCCTAGAGTGATAGAAGGCCAGCAAGAGTGGAGTCCAATGGATATCACCCCCAAAACTTAGAAAGGCCATGTGTCCGGATTTGCTTAGGACGGACCCATTATATAAAATATAACTTTTATGTGAGCATAACTATTAGAGGTTCCCCCCTTTCACTACCCAAACTATTCTGTTTTAGACAGTATTTCTATGGTCACTCCAGTGTGACTCCAAGACTTTGACCACCAAGGCTAAGAGGGGGGGTTGCTGAGCCCTGTCCTGGCCCTGTGGGGCCTTCCTCCTTTGCTGCTCCTCTGCTCTGAATCATTCTAGATATACCTCCAGGATCAAGTACAAGTAGGAATAGGATTCCTATAGGGAGATCAGTCTTCTCAGAAGCCCTAGAAGCTCAGCCTGGCCTCAGGGCAGCTCCAGAAGGGTAGAGAAGGGGCCTGGAGGCACTCTGGGGCTGACTCAACATCTGAGATGGCTGGAGATACTCCTTGACTGCACCCAGGCTCCAGCCAGGCCTGTTCTAAAGCTGACTCAAAGCCCCTTGCTGGGAAGAAGCAGGGCTTGGGACAGGGCACACACTTCCAGGATATTTGCACCATGAAGTTATACTTTCCCCTCATGGGATGGGGCTGAGGAGACAGCAAGGCCTGTATAGTGCTGAATATGAACCCAGGAAGGCCAGGACACTACCCCAAGGCAAGGTAAATTAACGAATTATAATTAAAACTACAATAACACTGTTCATTGACTACTTATATTGTTGCATGCTGCCTTTCTTTACCTATGGGCTAGCTCTAGTATAATTCAGCAACAGGTATCTGAGGAGGTTATATCCCAGGGAATTACATACCAGACTTGCCTCCCCATGGGATCTCAGTCTGGGTCTTTGCCTCATTGCCATGGTTTGAATGTCTGCTCCAAAACTCATGTTGAGATTTAATTGCCCTTGTGATGGTTTTAAAATGTAGGACCTTTAAGAGGTGATTAGAGCATGAAGGCTTTGGTCTCATTAATAGATTAATACCTTCAGAAGTGGGTTAGTCATCATGAGAAGGGTTTCCTGATGAAAGGATAAGTTCAGCCCCATCTCCTCTGTCTCATGTGCTCATTTCCACTTCTACCATGGGATGATACAGCATGAAAGACCTAACCAGATGCCAGCACTATGCTCTTGGACTTCCTAGTCTCTAGAACCATACCCAGTTTGTGGTATTCTGTTATAGTAGCAGCAAACAGACTAAGACACCTCTAAATGAGCCACATTTTCCTCCTTTCATGTAGGCTAATTGGGGTCCCAACTTCCCTGCCTCTCTTCATCATCACACACTGCTCTCCAAGGTGGGAGGATGACTTTATTCCACACCTGAAATGTTCCTATGTTGCAAGTTTCCAGAGGGTCCCTAGGCCTCAAGGAGGGCTCTTACTGCAGCAGGTGTGACAATGCCCAAGTCAAGATGGTGGGTGAGGACTGGGGCTGGTGTCTCTGCTTAGCTGAAGAGTCCTCCACTTAGCTTTTGGCTGGTTGTGGCAGATAATTGAGAAGAAGGCCAAATTGCAACTGGCAGTTGAGCACCCTTGAGAATTGCACTCCTAAGGACTTTGCAGAGCAGAGCCACCATGCCAGGCAAGGCCTGCCTACCTGCAGACATTCACTTAAGATAGAGTTGGCCTTTGTTTTATTGAAACCATAGTTATTTTATCTGTCTGTCTACCACAGCCAAACCTAATCCTAACTGATATCAGTATGTTAAGATTTACTGTTTACACTCCAATTATTTCCAAAAATAATGAGACAATTTATAGTAAATGAAAAAGATACGATAGAATCATTCAAACAAGCATAAATGAATAAGAGGCACAAAATAAAAATAGGGTGACAGTTATTCCAGAAAATGTGAATTAGGGGTCATTATTATAACTGTGTGCAATATTTCACATCTCACTTCCTAGCAGCAAAGTGAAATAAGGAACACCTGATGACTTACATATTCCTTATTATCCGTGTGGGTGGTGAAGGAACAAGATTCTAGTTCTGGGGCCAGCACTGGCATCTTACAAAGCAAATCTGTTGTTATCAATAGCATCACCCCACAGCAAGGATGTGAGTTAGAAACCTGCACTGGATGGCATGCTGTGTGTTCCCCACTTGCCCGACCTGACCACTCTCCACTCTTCTTTCAACAGTGTTCTGGAAGCACTGTGCCCATCATTTCTTTTCCCCTCTGACTTCCAGTTGGTTTGGTCAATGGGGAGCCCTGGCAGGACATCAGAAGGCGGGAGGGGAGACTGGTCATTAATGCTCCTGTGGTGCCATGCTCGGCAGTGGCTGCACTCCTGACACAGCTTTTTTCAGGCTCTCCCATTGCTGTAGTCTCCCAATGGGCTCCAAGAGCAACTCTTAACTCTCTCCCCATCAGAACTAAGGGTAGCAGCTTCCCCTTGTTGCCAGTTTCTAAGTTCTTCACTACCCATGTTTGTTCCCTTTAATCCCATCCCTTCCATAGTAAATTATCCCTTCATTTATTTCACGGACAGTGAGTCATTGGTTTGCTGCTAGGACCCTGAAGATACAGAAGGTGTCTCCATTAGAAATGAATCTGGCTTTCATAACAGCAAGCCTTACAAACAGTGGCTTAAGCAAATAGGTATTTTTATCCACATTATGAGAAGTCTAGGGGTGGCAGTTCCAGGATGGTGCAAAAGCTCCATGATGCTGTCATAAAGCCAGGCTCTCCCTTTCCACTCTCCTTTCCTTAACCTGTAGGCGTCTGTCTTTCTGCCTTCATCTCATGGCCACAAGATGCTGCCCAGCTCTAGACATTTCACCTATCTCCAAAATAGGAAGAAGGGCAAAAGGGCCATGCCAACCATATCTCTTCTGCCCAGTCTTCTCCAGACTTCCATTTGGGTCATGGCTGGATCACAGGGCTACTCCTAGATGCAAGGGAGGCCGAGAAATCAGGGAACAGATTTGTCATGACTGAGTTGGGCAAATCATGACTCATTACTTGGGGCACTCATGGCACATTGCCATCCCAATCAATCACCCTGTTAACAAAGGAGAGCAGGGAGAATTGGTTTTGGGCAGGCCATGAATACTAACAGTTGCAGTGAAGCTTCCTAAGGCTGGGGAGGCAGCCTGTGTACAATGTGACAGTGAACAGAAACTGAGACAAGCTGGTGGAGAGCAGTGTCTGTATCCAGAGATAGGTTTTAGGGATACACTGTCCCTGAAACTACCTCACGCCCCGTTCCCCACCTCAGTGAGAATTATCAAGACCACATGGTGTACAGACAAACCCTAGACACAGTCAGAAGACTCCTCTGCAAATCTTCCACAGCCGCCTCAGCATTTCTCTCTCCCTCCTCCATGTGCCCCGGCTTCATATGATACTCCTGCTAAATCTCTGACCCACTGTATTGCAATTGTCTTTCCACACAAGGCTGTCCTCACCCACTAGACCGGGGACTACTTGGGGACAGAGATTCTGTCTTGTTTGTATTTGTGATCCCTTGCTCAGTTAGTGCCTGACATAAAATAACAATAACAAATGCTCAATAAGGGCAAGGGGCGGTGGCTTATGCCTGTAATTCCAGCACTTTGGGAGGCTGATGCAGGAGAATTGCTTGAGGCCAGGCGGTCAAGACCACCCTGCGCAACATAGCAAGACCCTGTCTCTACAGAAAAAAAAAAAAAAAAAAGCCTGGCATGGTAGTGTGCATCTGTGGCCCTAGCTACTCAGGACGCTGAGGTAGGAGGATCACCTGAGTTTGGGAGGTAGAGGTTGCAGTGAGCCATGATTATGCCACGGTACTCTAGCCTGGGCAACAGAGCAAGACCCTGTCTCCAACAACACAAAACAAAAACAAAAAGACCCACAAATGCTCAATAAGGATTTGTTGACTGAGCAACTGATTGACTAAATAAAGGAATGGTAGTTGGCTTGTGCTGCCTATCCTAATACACTGGGTGACCTCAGGCAAATAACTTTTATGAATCTGGGTACTTCATCTGTCAATTGGGAGAGGTGCACTAGAACATCTCCAGGACCCCTTCTCACTCTGACATTTGGTGATTTTTAACTCCCATAGAACCATAGAACTCCCACCTCTGGAGTTATTTATTTGGTTTGAGGTGTTAGCTATCCAGATATTCTCTGTTAAAATGTACATAAACCATATGAGGAAGTTATCCAAATAAGAACTCCATCAGCATCACTGTGGAAAAATCTCTGGCGTTATGATTAGCAGGTCTTAGAGTGAAGTGTCTCGAGAGAGTGAAGCGCAGAGAGATAAGCTTTGATGTGGACAGGAAAGTCTGAAGTGAGATATACTGTCCAGTCACTTTGGGACTCGTTGAGATTCTGCAAGAGGAGACAGGGAGCCTGGGTAACTGGCATGTAGGTGACATAAGGACAGTGGGGAGTTATGGAGGCACAGAAAGGTGCCAAAGAAAGTGCCATTCGTTTATTCATGCCTGTCTAGCAGAATAGCTGAACATGAATGAGCCAGGCTGTGTGTTGCAGAGGGGCACTGGGACAGGGATGGAGCAAAAAATGATGCTTTGATCCAATCAGGGTGGCCAGAGGACCTGATGGGAGACTCCTCTGGGCAGGTTGTCAGGGTGTGGTCTGCGGCCATCTGTCTTCCACTGCGATACCCCACGGGACAGACCTTTCCCTGCATGGCTGAAACAGAATGAAAGAGGGAAGAGCCTGTCACTTTTTCATGCAGTCTGTACCTTCGTTCAGCCTGCACCACGGCATGCACAGGGAGAAAGTCACACACAAGGCGAGTGGCATTCTTCCCAAGGTGCGTACTTTTGCCTTTTTGTATAACCTGTCATGCGCTCTCCCCCTCATAGATATTTTTGCCATGAATATAATGGTATTAATGTATTATTAATCATCTTCATGAGTAATTTACTTTTTTTAAAACCTCAGGTACATTGGATTAACCATAGTCTTTGGTCTATAACACTCTCTTTTTACTGATCCAGGCCTGGCCCATCTTTGTGCTTCTTTTTGTTTAATTATTTATTTATTTCAAAATAATATAAGAAACACTCACAAACTACCACCCAGGGCTAGAACTAAAATATGAAGCAGACCCACATGTACCTATATGCTCCTCATCCATTCTATCCCTCTGTCTGTTGTCCTGCTACCCCACATAGATTATTATTATTTTATTTATTCATTTATTTTGAGACAGGGCCTTACTCTGTTGCCCAGGCTGGAGTGCAGTGGCGTGATCTCAGCTCACTGCAGCCTCGACCTCCCAGGTTCCAGTGGTCCTCCCACCTCAGTCTCCTGAGCAGCTGGGAATACAGGTGCACGCCATCATCTCCAGCTACTTTTTTAGTTTTTGTAGAGATGGGGTTTCGCCATATTGCCCAGGCTGGTCTTGAACTCCTGGGCTCAAGCAATTCACCTGCCTCAACTTCCCAAAGTGCTGGTATGAGCCAACGCACCCAGCCTAGATTTTTTTTTTTTTTTGGCAGAGTCTTGCTCTGTTGCCCAGGTAAGAGTGCACTGGCCTGATTTCGGCACACTGCAACCTCTGTTGCAACCTCCTCCTCTTGGCTGGGTTCAAGTGATTCTCCTGTCTCAGCCTCCCAAGTAACTGGGACTATAGGCACGTGCCATCACACCTAGCTAATTGTTGTCGTTGTGTGTGTGTGTGTATGTGTGTGTGTGTGTGTTTTTTTTTTTTAGAAGGAGTTTTGCCCTTGTTGCCCAGGCTGTAGTGCAATGGTGTGATCTGGGTTCACTGCAACCTCCACCTCCCGGATTCAAGTGATTCTCCTGCCTCAGCCTTCCTAGTAGCTGGGATTACAGGCATGCCCCACCACGCCCGACTAATTTTGTACTTTTTGTAGAGATGGGTTTTCTCCATGTTGGTCAGGCTGGTCTCGAACTCCCAACCTCAGGTGATCCACCCGCCTCAGCCTCCCAAAGTGCTGGGATTACAGGCGTGAGCCACTGCGCCCAGCCAACTTTTTAAAATAGAGACGGGGTTTCGCCATGTTGCCCAGGCTGGTCTCGAACTCCTGAGCTCAAGTGATCCACCTGCCTTGGCATCCCAAAGTGCTGGGATTACAGGCGTGAGCCACTGAGCCAGGCCATCAGCCTAGATTATTAAAAAATTTTGATCTCTTAAACTGTGTGAGCTATGAAACCGTGAGCAGGTGTGAGGCTTATAAAGGATCACACCTACTACCGCAGTTTAGTCATCAGGACCTGAGCCAGTGCTTCTAAGTTCTAACTGGCTGAATTTGCTTATGCCTAGAGGGACCAGAACCTCAGTCAATGACACATGTTCACAGCCTTGTGGCTGGAGTCCCCAGCTTGCAGTGAAGTAAGATTGTCCACAAATATATTTCACATTGTTTTGAAATTTCACCTAAGCTAGGGTGTCTCAGCTTCGGCATTACTGACACATTGGGCTGGGTAATTCTTTGTTGTGAGGGGCTGCCGTGACCCTTGTAGAATGTTTAGCAGAATACCTGACCTCTACCCAGTAGATGCCGGTAGCACTCCCAGTTCAACAAATTCTGCAGATAAAGTTTCCCCAAAATACAATGCCCCTCCATAAAAGAAAATACAAGGCTGGGCACGGTGGCTCAAGCCTGTGATCCCAGCACTTTGGGAGGCCGAGACGGGCGGATCATGAGGTCAGCAGATCGAGACCATCCTGGCTAACACTGTGAAACCCCGTCTCTACTAAAAGTACAAAAAACTAGCCGGGCGAGGTGGCGGGCGCCTGTAGTCCCAGCTACTCGGGAGGCTGAGGCAGGAGAATGGCGTGAACCCGGGAGGCGGAGCTTGCAGTGAACTGAGATCTGGCCACTGCACTCCAGCCTGGGCGATAAAGTGAGACTCCGTCTCAAAAAAAAAAAAAAAAAAAAAGAAAATACAAGTACAGTCTGTATTGCAGGGCCTAGCTACATAACCCGTGGTCCTCAAACTAGCAGCCTGAAGGATGCCTGGAAGCTCGTTAGAGATACAGAATCTCAGGCCCCACTCACATCTAGGAATCAGGATCGCATTTCAACAAGATCCCGGGTGATTCGTCTACACAATGAAGTTTGAGAATCACATTCGTAGAGATTATACAAACTGCACATCTGTGTGTGAATAAAGTGGGCCCAGCTGTGTTTCTCAAGGGTGGGAGAGGGATTACTGCCATTTTGGGTGGGACAATGTGTTGTTGTGTGGGATTGGGAGTCCCATGCTTTGCAGGACAGAGTATCCCATCCCCATTAAATGCTCACAATGCTCCCCAGTGCCCAAGACAACTAGACATTCCCTCTAACACTCTTGGTGGAGTACAGCTGCCTTGGGGTGTGAACCCCAGAAGAGGAGAGTCCCTCCACTCTTAAGACCTTGGATGAATGCAATTTGCCTGACAATAGGACTGCCTGTCCACAGATGGGTCTGGGAGGAAAGGAAAGATGCAGAAGTTAAAACATCACAGTGCTCTTCATCACAGCTTCAAGGGGTTAGGGGCTTGCTAGGAAGTGCCAGGTGATAAGCATTGACCAAAGGGGAGCCAGGGCCATAAGCCTGGCATATCCCAGGCAATGTCCGAGCTAGGAGCATTGAGGAGTGGAACAGAGGAGATACAGGAGCCCTCTGGGAGAAGCAGGAATTACAAAGTGCTGCCCAACCAGTCAGACCAGCTGGGCCGGTTTCCCCTGAGTCCTGGCAGCCCCAAGGGCTAGTTAGAATAAAGCAAATGATTGAAAACAGTTTGGCATCCCAGAGCTGTGTCTGGGGTGAGGAAGGAAATGCATACAGGTGGGTGAGGTGCCCATTCTGTGCCTCACTCCCTTCTCACCTGCAGGCCCTTCCCAGAAGTGGGAGGAATAGGTGGCTCCACAGCTGGGAAACTTGAGAGCTTAGGGGGAAAAGCCCTTGCTTTGAGAATGCAGCTGGACTCAAAACTGAAGGGGCTGGGTTTGCTCCCCGCTTGCTGCTTGTCAGGCACAGTGAGCCAGGGTCTCCTTTCAGGTCCTCACAACTCTCCTAGGCTCCTACCATTGCAACCACCTGCACTTCCCCAGATGCCAAATGCACTCTCACTCTCCTGCCTCCCAGTTCCTCCTGTGCTGTTCGCTCCACCTGGAAAGCCCCTTCTCTCCTTTTAGTAACTCCCACTCATTTTTAAGACCCCTCTTGGCAGCACTCCCAACCTCCCTTTCTCTCGTTCTCTCAGCCCCCATGCTTGGGTGTGGGAGGGGCTCCATCCTCTTTCAAGTTCCGCTAACTCCAGGCTCCTGCTGGGGATACAGCTCATAAGCTGTTATATCATAGATTGTTTTGTTTTTCTTGAGCATAGGACTGGTGCTTTTTTCATATATATATCCCTGGTGCCTGGCACAGCACCCAACACAAAATATTCAAGAAATGTTTGTCAAATGAATGGGGGACATCCTAGAGTGCTTGGTCTAACGAGGTCATGTGCTAGCTATTCTCTTTAGTTCATTACTGTCAATCAGTCAGTTAACCAGTATTGATTGAGCGCCTGCCTCGGGCCAGGACTTAGGGATGAAGAGTTAGAACCCACATTCTCATAGCTTTTATACACCAGTGAAGAAAACAAGGCTAACTGGAGCCTTTGCTAGAAACAGGTCAACGGGTCCAATATCTTTGTTTCCCACTGAGGAGGAAGGTGCAGCCTGTGGCTAGAGGGATGGGCCTTTCTCATGCTTGTCTGTGTAGTGGGGTCTTCCTCATGTCAGCTGCCATAGGTCACTCATATTCATTGTTGGGAGTCTGTTCCAGGCACACATCCCACAGCTGGCAGTAGTCAGCCTCTGAAATGCCACATCTTCCTCACTGACAAGAGAACCAGAGCTAGCAAAAAAAAAAAAAGCCTTTTCTCTTGGAATGCCCACTGCCTTCTATAGCTGCATTAGGCCGTTTCTGCATTGCTCTCAAGAAATACCTGAGGCTGGGTAATAGATAAAGAAAAGAGGCTTAATTGGCTAGAGATTCTGCAGGCTGCACAGGAAGCATGGCACCAGCATCTGCTTGACTTCTGGTGAGGCTGCAAGGAGCTCAAGGAGCTTTTACTCCTGGTGGAAGATGAAGAAGGAGCAAGAGAGAGAAGGGGGAGTGCCACATACTTTTAATGACCAGATCTCAGGTGAACTCAGAATGAGAACTCACCTATCACCAAGGGGATGGTGCTAAGACATTCATAAGAGATCTGTCCCACGATCCAAACACCTTCCACCAGGCGCCATCTCCAACAATGGAGAGAGAAGCCCCTTCTTTCTATATGAGATTTGGAGAGGACAAACATCCAAACCATATCAATAGCTCCTTACAAAGGGGTTGGATGGAAAACTAGAAATAGGCTCAGATAGATCCAGAGAGGTTTGCAGCCCTCCATGCCATCTTTGGCTGTTAGGAGATGACGTCTCTAACTCTGCTTGTCCGGATTCTGTTCTCCCTGCTGTAGCTTGGGAGCCCATGTTGGAAGAAAGGCACTGAAATGCCTTAGAGCACCAAGTGTCGAAGACCTACATGGACAGGGGAAGCTTGCCTTTCTGTCTGGGCTCAAGAGGCTGGGGTTGGCTGGGCACGATGGCTCACACCTGTAACCCCTGCACTTTGGGAGGCCGAGGCAGGCGGATCACCTGAGGTCAGGAGTTCAAGACCAGCCCGGCCAACATGGTAAAACCCACTCTCTACTAAAAATACAAAAATTAGCCAGGTGCCTGTAGTCCCAGCTACATGGGAGGCTGAGGCAGGAAGATCGCTTGAACCTGGGAGGTGGAGGTTGTAGTGAGCAGAAATTGCACCACTGCACTTCAGCCTGGGTGGGAGAGTGAGACTCCATCTCAGAAAAGAGTCTGGGGTCCTCATCTTTGGTATGTTCAGTCATCCCAGAGGTGAGCTTGAAATTCTGAAACGTAAAGAGTTCCTCCAAAGTTACTCTGGGGGGTCCCAAATTCAAGTTTCCCACTGGCCCTCAGTCTCCTAAGGCTGTTTTAAGAAAGGGAGAATATTGGCCAATTCTGGTTGGGACCCACACCTCCAGGTAAAACTTTAAAAGGACAGCCTTTAGAGAAGAAGGCAGAGATGGGAAAGAGGCAAAACAGCTGTCACCTCTCTTTAACAATCTTCTCTTCTCGCACCTAGCTGTAGCCAGCTTCCTTCCCACATTCAGCCAGACTAAGTTGTTTCCAATCATTTGGCCCCTCCCAGCCTGGGGGCCTCTGACCTCTGGCCTTTCTTTGGAAAAGCAATGCAGAGCCCAGATCTGCAGGAGTAGCTCCCAGCTGGGCCCCCTAGCAGGGAAGAAGCAAACTTTCCACAGTTTGCACCAAGCCCCAGGAGGCAATGTCAGAGAGGAAGTGAGGAAGCCTGCCTTGGCAGAAAAGCAATGGAGGCTCGGACATATCCACCCACAGACACTCCATTCTCCTGCCAGTGTCCCCACAGTGGATTGGCTCTGCCAGGAGCCATCCCTACCCCCATTCAGCTATCTTAGAATTGTCACCTCCTCAAATAAGTACAGAGCATTATGTACACCATTTCCTCAGGCCTCAGAGCTATGGCGTCACATGCACTAGTCAGGAGAATCCCACTGGCTCTTCCATAGGCCCCCAGGGCCGCTGCACACAGGGCTTTGTGTGCAAAGTGGCCCCTCTGGGCACTTTTGAAGGTGTCTTCTCTGAGTAGACAAAGCAGAAAAATGTCCCTATTTGCCTGACAGTCACTCTTGGATGCAGCAATATTGATGCAACTGTATGTGTGACCCTGAATGAGTCCCTCCTTTTGAAGCCTTCCCCAGGCGGTCTGGATGTTTTCAGAGCGTCTGCCACGTTCTTCCTGTCCTGCTCAAGCTCTCTCTGGTTGATGGCCTCTGTCTCCAAGGCTACTGGAGGACGTCTTGCTTCTGCTGGTGTCTTCTGTGGGATGCTGACGTCCTGGCTCCAGGGAGGGCCTCCCTATGCTCTCAGAATGGCCAAGTGAGACTGTGCCCTCGGTGCCTGGGCACGAAGGCAGTGCTGTTGGAGGCTGGCATCACACAGAACTAGCTTTTGTTTTTCTTTTTTTGAGACAGTCTCACTCTGTTGCCCAGGCTGGAGTGCAGTGGCATGATCTCAGCTCACTGCAACCTCCGCCTCCCAGGTTCAAGCGATTCTCCTGCCTCAGCCTCTGGAGTAGCTGGGACTACAGGCACCACCACACCCAGCTAATTTTTGTATTTTTAGTAGAGACAGGGTTTCGCCATGTTGGCCAGGCTAGTCTTGAACTCTTGACCTTAAGTGATCCGCCCGCCTCAGCCTCCCAAAGTACATAGAACCAGCTCTTATGGCCACTGCCTCAGGCCCTCACTCCACAACACCGTAAGTCCTTGGGGCCAGGCCAAGAAAGGGTCACGATCCAAGGTGGATATCCTGTGCCCCCCTCACTCCAGTTCCCCCCAAGCCCACAGACAAACCCTGCTGCTTTCAGCATTCCTCTTCCTCAAAGGCAAACCTTGCTTGCTGGGAGCTCCGCCCATCAGTCCATGGGACATCCCTTATATACGGGAGTGAGTGGAAGCCCCCACTACCTATGGTGCTGAGAGACCCTGAATTCGCTTCTCCCTCAGAATGTGGTGCCTAGATGGTGAAGTTTATTAAACGTCAGAACTGGTCAAATCTCTTAAATTAGAGCTGAGGTTTCTGGCACCCAGAGTTTGAAGTAAGAAGCTGGCAGCATTTAGATCCTACTCTGCTCTTCCTCCATAGGCAACTCAACTCCTCTTTGCTTCTTAGAGTTTGGATCGCCTCATGTGTAAAATGAGCACAATCATGAGTAGTTGGAAACTCTAAGATTCTCCAAGACCTTCCTGGAACAGAAAATTCCTGTCAGAATAACGCCAGGGCAAAACAGTCTCATTTTGCACTTCCTATTAGCTACATAGCTCATTTACTCCACATCTTTTCTTGTTTCTTTTCTTTCTCTCTCTCTTTTTTTTTTTTTTTTTTGCTTTGTTTTGTTTCGTTTTTTAGATGGCGTTTCATCTTGTCACCCAGCTGGAGTGCAATGGCGCGATCTCGGCTCACTGCAACCTCCACCTCCCAGGTTCAAGTGATTCTCCTGCCTCAGCCTCCTGAGTAGCTGGAATTACAGGCACCCACCACCATGCCCAGCTAACTTTTATATTTTTAGTAGAGATGGGGTCTCACCATGTTGGCCAGGCTGGTCTCAAACTGCTGACCTCAGGTGATCCACCTGCCTCGGCCTCCCAAAGTGCTGGGATTCCAGGTGCGAGTCACCGTGCCTAGCCCTTGTTTCTTAACAGCCCTGCCATATGACTGCTTCTATTCTGAGTTTGTGGTCACTTCTGACCTTTTGGTTCTTTTTTGCCAGATGCAGAACAGTTGATACCTGGTATCTCTCCATTTATTGCATATATCAGTGTGGAAATTCTCGGTTAGGCAATTTCCAATGTTTTCAGAAGACCATGAAAAGTCGGGTACTTCTACCTAAAAGCAGAAGCATAGTCCAGAAAGGAGTTTTCATGGAACTGAAGAGAGAAACTCAGCTCCTTGGAGAGTTCCCTAGAACCCTGTCAGCAACAGCTACTGTGAGATGCAACTGGGCAGCAGCCAGCAGCCCCCAGCCTTGGGCCAAGGCATCTTTTCACCTTTCATCTCCCTTCCTCCTGGCAACACAAATTGGTTTGGCTTATTGTGCCCCCTTCTCATTGGTTCTTCCACCTCAAGACACCTAATCATGGGTAAATTGAAGATGCAGCTGCTGTTCTGATGGGCAGATCTGTTAACCGCTAAGGTAAAAGAACAGCATGCTTTCCCAGATGTGGCATATTTCTAGCCCTGAACACCACCCCTCTCCTTCAATTCTGTCCCCCTTGACCCTCCTCCCACCCCAGATAGTCCCTCCTTCCCTCTGTGGTTATGCAGTAAACAAGCAGTCAGCCCAAGAGTTCCCTGGAGACCCAGAGATCTTCATCTTTGGAGTGTTTGGCCTGCTAAAGCTGAATTTTGTATTATCTATGAAGGCAAGGCAAAGTTGGGGAAATCAGGCTTCACACAATTAAGAACACAGACATGTCCACAAGCCCAGGCAACAGATCATAGACTTTTGGACAACTAAATCCATCTAAAAACCACTGATGAAGGTAGGGTTGGCTTTGATGTAAAGTAAATACATAAAATTGAGGAGCTTCCTAGAACAGTCCCATAATGCTACTAGTTGCCACTGTGCCTGAAATTCCACCATTAAGATTTATTCCTGGCCAGGCGTGATAACTTACTCCTATAGTCCCAGCACTTTGGGAGGCCAAGGCAGGCAGATCATTTGAGCCCAGAAGTTCAAGATGAGCCTGTGCAACATAGTGAAACTCCATCTCTACAAAAAATACAAAAATTAGCTGGGCATGGTGGCACACACTTGTAGTCCCAGCCACTCAGGAGGCTGAGGTGGGAGGATCTCTTGAGCCTGGAAGGTAGAGGCTGCAGAGCCAAGATTGCAGCACTGCACTCTAGCCCAAGTGGCAGAGTGAGACCTTGTCTTGAAAAAAAAAGAAAAAAAGAAAAGAGAAAAATAAAAAGATGTATTTCTTCATAAATTTTCTTCTCCTGGAGCCTCCTGTTAAAATACAAGGAGCCCTGGAGGAGCAATATATTGAGTAGCACGTCCCAAAATCTGTTCTGAAAGGAGTGTGGAAAGGTTTCTTTATGGTCAAGTAAGTTTAGAGATGCAAACATATTTTAATACCCCCTGTGGTAGGCGGAATAACAGCCCTCAAATATGTCTATGTCCTAATGCACAGAACCTGTGAAGATGTTACTTTATGTGGCAAAAGGGATCCGGCAGATGTGATTAAGGTTCAAGACCTTAAGATGGAAAGTTTAGCTTGGATCATCCAGGTGAGCCCAATTTCATCACACGAGCAGAGAAACGTTCCTGACTGTGCTCAGAGAAAGAGATGTGGCAATGGAAACCAGGTGAGAGAGATACTCTATTTCTAGCCTTGAAGATGGAGGAAGGCAACCATGAGTTAAGGAGTGCCAGTATATGCCTCTAGAAACTGGAAAAAAACGAAACAAATTCTCCCAAAGAGCCTTCTGATAGATACCCGGCCCGGCCAATATTTTATTTAGCACAATGAGACCCACGTCAAATTTCTGACCTATCAAACTGTAAGATAATAATAAATGTGTATTGTTTTAAGCTGTTAAGTTTGCAGTAATGCGTTACAGTATCATTAGGAAACAAACACACCCCCATCCTTGGAGATTCAGGTGCACTTTGGCATATTAAGGGCTCCACGAAACTTCTCATTTAACCCAGCACTTTAGAGACTTAATTGAACACCAAACTCTTAATCCACCGTAACATGTATTAGCATCTTAGAACATGATGTGAAAAATACTGCATCTCAGCATTAACTATTTTTAACACCTGAGTGTGATTTAGTTCCAATGTTTTCAATGTGATAAGTGAAAGAATGGGACACAGGACAGGTAAGTTTTGATGGCCCAGCATGGAGGTCTAAAGAGGCGAGGCCGGGGTTGGAAAACTCATGGGAGAGCGGTGAATGGATAGGTGGGCACATGCTATGAACTTTGGCTGCTACACAACTTGTGTTGTTGTGCTCAATAGTTTGTGCCAAGGCCTCCTTGCCCTTCAGGCTGCCCATCTTCTCCAGGACATTTCCCCTGACCTCACCCCAGGACTAGGTTGGAAGCCTCTCTCATATGCTTCCATGGCCTCCTGAGTTTATTTCTCTCCAGCTCAAATTGCCTGTTTTTGTCTCTCCTACTGGCCTGAAGTTTCTTTTCTTTTTTTTTTTTTGAGACAGAGTCTCACTCTGCCGCCCAGGCTGGAGTGCAGTGGCCGGATCTCAGCTCACTGGAAGCTCCGCCTCCCGGGTTCACGCCATTCTCCTGCCTCAGCCTCCCGAGTAGCTGGGACTACAGGCACCCGCCACCTCGCCCGGCTAGTTTTTTGTATTGTTTTAGTAGAGACGGGGTTTCACTGTGTTAGCCAGGATGGTCTCACTCTCCTGACCTCGTGATCTGCCCGTCTCAGCCTTCCAAAGTGCTGGGATTACAGGCTTGAGCCATGGCACCCGGCCTTGGCCTGAAGTTTCTAGAGGGCAAGTTCACTGTTCTCATCTTCTGTGTCCCATCCTGGTTCAGCACATTGGGGTGAGCCTTTGTCTCACCCTCATTAGACTATACATGTGTACGAGCTTAATCCTGACTTTCTTAGAATTGGCGGGTGCAGTTAAAGCCTATCCCCACCCAGGCCCTATGTTGGCTGCCAAGCTACAGTCCAGCCTAAGAACTCATTTTCCAAATTAAACCACAGAGCACCTCCTGTCATACATTTTGGAGTTTTGTTTTGTTTTGTTTTACCTACCTCCTTCTTTCTCCGTAGTGAAACAAGGGGTTTAGCCTGAATGAGTTCTACATTGTACCACAGTTTATGGGAAATCCGACTAGATTACAGGAAAGACTGAGATCAAAAGACCAAATGCTACATTTCCAAGATCGTTTGTAGGAAATAGTCAAAACTGAGAAGCCGTAGATATGAACAGGACACCCTGTTGAAAGGAAATGAAGTGCTAGGCCAGTACTGGCATAAGGTAAGAGATAAAATGAGCCAGTGAGAGAATCCCATGCACCGCATCTCACATGATCCAGGAAAGCTTCCTGGATGTGGAGGACTAGGATGTAAAGAGTAACCAAAATTTCCTATGAGGAATCACCCCTTCCCCTCTCTCAGTCCCAAGGTGAAACATAAGACTTGGTTCTGAACAATCAAAGCCCTGAAATCTACTATCCCCAGTGACTGTTTGGGAGGAAGGGGTTAAGCAGGGTGACTCCTAAGTCTGAATTTGAACCTGTAAGGATAAAGTCCTGAATCTGTTGCCCAATGGAGAATGACAATAAACCAACAACAAGAGTACAGGCGAGGTGGAGAGAGGCCCAGTCCACATGACTCCTGGGTTAAGCTTTATCTGAAGTCTTTTATATATAAAAGACAGTAAATTCCCTTTTCTGAGTAGGCCGGTTTAAGTTGGATTTCTATTTCTTTGGAATCAAGAGTCCTGATGATTCAGAGGAAAGAATGACTTACATAATGTGAACAAAGACAGAAAGCTGGGAACTAAGAAACAGGGAGTAGTGGACAGTATCCTCAGCACCTGCCTCTGGGAACTGCTGCTTCTCCGACCATCCCCACAGTCATAAAGGAGAAATCCCCTGTACCTGTGCTTTCTTAAACGACCCTGTTCCTGCCTCAAGGTGGCTAGTGCCTGTAATCGCAGCTACTGGGGAGGCTCAGGTGGGAGGATCACTTGACCCCGGGAATTGGAGGCTGGAGTGAGCCATGATCAGGCTACTGCACTCCAGCCTGGGCGACAGAGCAAGAAGAAGACCCTGTCTCTAAAACAAAACCAACCAAACAAAAAGACCCTACTCCCCTGGTCACATCTGATCTATCACAGTTTCTTCCTCAGAAAATTGAAATTGCGACGAACAGTTTAATGTCAGTCAAGGCTCGTCTCCTGAAGGGGAAAAGAGGTGAAACCTTGGGAACCATAGCATGGCTGTGTTTACTGCTTGTGGACTGAGCAGAAGAGAAAGCAAGACAATATCATCACTTTATAGATGAGGAAAGCTGACGGTCAGAGAGATTATATAGCTTGCCTAAAGTTGCACATTTGGTATGATTTTACAGAACTAGAATCCAGCTTTTTTGAATTCAAGGGTGGGGCAGGAAACAGCTAGGTCCGTGGCCTAAGAACCCTGCACGGGTGAGATTTGGGGCAGACGGCAGGGGTAGTCACTCTAGAAGAGTCAGGCCAAGCGCAAGCACTCAGAGACATCTCCCAGCACTCAAAACAGCAAAGAAATTCTGGTGCTTTAAGTGTTCCTCGCTCGGCTCAGAGACTCGCCTTCCAGCCACGACTCAAGACAGCACCTGCGGAGAATTTGTTTCGCCTAAGCCTGTTGTACTTCCGCGGCCATTGACTCCGGGAAACTACAATTCCCATTATGCACCGCGACTTCGCGGACTAAACCGGTATAAACTACAAGCCCCAGAATGCTTTGGGCGAGAGGCTAGCGCACGGAAGAGCGAAGGGGCGTGGCCACGTCGACCGCGCGGGACCGTTAAATTTGAAACTTGGCGGCTAGGGGTGCGGGCTTGAGGTGGCTGATTTGTAAGGGAGTCGAGTGCGTGCCGTGGTCGTTTCTGTAGCTCCGAGGGCAGGTTGCGGAAGAAAGCCCAGGCGGCCTGCGGCCCGGAGGAAAGACCTGCAGCAGGACGAGGACCTGAGCCAGGAATGCAGGATGGCGGCGGTGAAGAAGGAAGGGGGTGCTCTGAGGTAGATACGGGAGAAGAGCTGCTGGGGGCTGGGCCTGAGAGGACCCGAAGGTGCCTGGTAGGTAATAGAAGGTTCCGCTCGGAGTAGTCGAGGGGGAGATCGGCACTGTCAGAACAGGCCCCGCCGGAGCCTCCTTCCTTTTGGAGTCGAATGCCAGAGGTGGAGGGGAAAAGGCAGTGGACTGAGGGCACGTGCGAATCCTGCCTCATCCAGCTTCAAAGCGAAGAAGGCCGCGGGACCCCAGCGGAACAAAGACTTTGGAAGTTGTAATGTGGTCTTGTTTGTAACTCAGCTCAGCCACCTGCTAGTTGTTTGACCTTGGGCAAATCGTATGTATGGAAAACGCTGATGTTAATGCTGCCTTACGTGGTTCTGGGGGAATTCAAAGTATTTGTTAAGTAACTGCTTCCAAATAAGCCATCAACAAAAGGCAGGTGCTATGCTAATAGCACAGAGATCTAAAAAGCCTTTAGCCAATATCATAGACATCTAAATTATGCCAATAGCGTAGAGATCTAAAAAGCCTTTCTCTGCATGTTTGCGGCTTTTCCTTGTATTAAAAAAAAACTATATTGCAGTTCTAGGTTGGAAATGTGTATGTGTGTTCACCATGGTGCCCACAATACCTAGATAAGTGCTATGTCATGGGCTCTTTCATTCATGTAACGAGTATTTTTTTGGCTAAGCTCTGAATGCAGCAAATATACACACACCCAAATCTCAACCCTCATGAAGCTTAAATCCTGGGTTGGATGAAGGTGGGGGAGTCAGACAATAAGGAAACTGTTAGGTGGAGATGGTGGTCAGTATTAAAAAAAATAAAGCAAGTGTGGGTAGGGAATATTGGGAGTGGAGACTGGTGCAATTTTAGCTTGAACACTGGAGCCTCACTGAGATGTCATTTTGGTCAAGATTTGAAGGAATCTCAAAAGCTAGCGGTTCTATATCTGAGGGAAGTACAAAGGCTGAGGGTGAGAGCTGGGGAAGGAAGTTGCATCTGGCATGTCCAAGGCCATTGTCACTGGAGCAGAGTTAACTAGAAGAGTAAAAGGATATTACATAAAAATGGTGAAGATGCAGACATTGTAAGGACTTAGCTTTTACTCTAGTTGTAATCAAAAGTCACTGGAAGGTTTTGAGCAAAGGAAGGACATAATCTGACTTGGGTTTAAGTGGGGTCACTTTGGCTGTAGTGTTGAATACACTAAAGGCAGCAAAGGATGGAAGCAAGGGACACTAGTTAAGAGGTTGTTGAAATAATTCAGCCTGAAATAATTCAGCTCAAAAGTGAGTTGAGCCAGGTGGAAAACAGTGGAGATGATGAGAAGTGGCTGATTTCTGTATATATTTTGAGGGTAGAACCAGTAGGATTTGCTGACTGACTGAGGGGTATGAGAAGGGCATCAAAGTTGGCACTAAGATTTTTGGCTTGGGCAACTGAAGAATGGGATTGCCATTTATTTGAGAAAAAGGAAGACTGTGGGAGGAGCAGGTCTGGGAGGAAGTGGGGGCAGTCTTAGCTCAATTTGGGATATTTAACTGAGATAATGTAATCACTATTTTTAAGAGCAAGAGAAGAAAGTTCAGATGAATTCAACAAACATTCAGGGCATAATAGTGTTATATTTTGTATTAGATCGTGGGCATACAAAAATAAATGGCATAGCCTTTACCTTTACAGGGTTCACACAATGTAGAGCAGGTCCTGGTATAATGTCGTTTTGTTATAATGTTGATGAGAAAAAAAAATAATTCATTGCGGGGCTGCTGTGTATGTGAAGTTTGCATGTTTTCCACATGTCTGCATGGGTTTCCTTAGCTACTCCAGTTTCCTTCTACATCCCAAAGATGTACCTGTTAATAGGCGTGTCTAAATGATCCCAGTCTGAATGAGTGTGAATGTGAGTGCTCCCTGTGATGGAATGGTATCCTGTCTAGGGTTGGTTCCTCACTGAGTTGCTGAGATGGGCTCTGGCCACCCTCGACCCCGAACTAGAATAAGTGAGTTGGAAAATGAATGAAGGAATGAATACAAATTATTGTAAAATAAAAATCTGTAAAGGCTGGGCGCAGTGGCTCACACCTATAATCCCAGCGCTTCAGGAGGCTGAGGCAACAGGATTGCTTGAGCTCAGCAGTTCAAGACCAGCCTGGACAACATAGTAAGACGTGTCTCTATTTAAAAAGTTTATAGAAAGTGTGTATGATAATCATACAAATGCATGACAATAAACAATGCCTTATGAAAGTGCCCAGCATGCCCACTATAATGTTACTGTTTGTTTTTGAACTTTGTGGTGGTAGGAGGTACTTCTTGAAATTTTCACCTCAAATGTTTATTCCTTGAGTTAACCCACCAACACTATGACTGCAGTCACTCACGGATTCACGAAAAATTGGGTAAATGATTATTTTTTGTTTTCATTAATTGTTCTTAAGTGTATGGATAGCTCACATTTATTTCAATGTTTAATATTAAAAGTGTTTCGAGTCTTTATTTAGAAGTTTGGTGATGTTTTTGTGACCAGAAATATGCCATAGGAACATAACTCTTGTTTATGTCGATCAGCCTGTGGTAAAATTGGTTTTGTTACATATCATTTTGATTAAAGTCATAGTTTCCAAGAAGCTGTCTCCAATGTTAAGTGAGAACTTATTGTAGTTAAAAAGATGTAACTGATTACAACTTGAATTATTAATCACAGTTAACTTTAAGTTTTCAGCGCTCATCTAGACTGAAGTCCCATATAACTTTCACTCTATTTCAAAGATTAGTTCCAATGTGTCTCTCTTTTTAAGTCCAGAGATGATGTCTCTTAGAAGTAGTCTTCTATCTAACAATTGCAAACCTCTGAAGTGCAGAATACATAATGGCAATTACCTCCAAAACGTTTTGGGGATTCTCTCAGTAGGCTTGATAGAATTGGGTGTGGGGATACAGGGGATTGTGACTAGTAAACTGTGTGTGTTTGCTTCTGCTTTTGGCTACCTATATGTACAGACTTCAGTTTTGAGTCATCATTGAAACATGGGACATTAGTCACACCCACACGTTGCTAATTTTAATTTTTTCTTTTTGAGACAGGGTCTTGCTCTGTTGCCCAGGCTGCAGTGCAGTGGTGTGATCATGGCTCACTGCAGCTTCGACCTCCTGAACCCAAGCAATGCTCCCACCTCAGTCTTCTAAGTAGCCGTGACCACAGGCATGTACCATCACGCCTGGCTAATTTTTCACTTTTTGTAGAGATGGAGGTCTTCCTATGTTGCCCAGGGTGGTCTTGAACTCCTGGGCTCAAGCACTCCTCCTGCCTCAGCCTCCCAAAGTGATAGGATTATAAGCATGAGCTACCATGTCCGGCACTAATTTTAAATTAAACTAGATGATGCATTCAGTGGTAGGCATAGAATTACTTATTGCCTTTTTGTCTACTTTGCCAAATTTATAACACTTTTGTTCTCTTCTTTTCTTTCTGCATTAAGCCCTATTCATTTTTCTTTTCTTTAAAGAAAGAGGTGGGGTCTCGCTATGTTACCCAAGCTGGTATCAAACTCCTGGCTCAAGAAATCCTCCCACTTTGGCCTCACAAAGTGGTGGGATTACAGGTGTGAGCCACCACACATGGCAATGCCCTATTCTTATAGTGCTGTCTACAATATCCTTGCCAAGTTGTCTTCCATTGGGCAATACTGTAGCCATAAACTTGAAAAACAGCTAACAAGCTTAGGCGTATAATAATAATAATAATAATACTGTGTCAGTCCACTATATTCAACCCAAGACCATGAATAATCACCTATCGGAAGACATTTACAATAATCTAGTGCTATAATAGTCAATGTTGGTATGAGATTTACATTTGTTTCCTTCTTCACAGTGAAGCCATGTCCCTGGAGGGAGATGAATGGGAACTGAGTAAAGAAAATGTACAACCTTTAAGGCAAGGGCGGATCATGTCCACACTTCAGGGAGCATTGGCACAAGAATCTGCCTGTAACAATACTCTTCAGCAGCAGAAACGGTGTGTAGAATGGCTGAGTCTCAACCTGTCATCATTCATCCCAAATGTTGTAGATAACGTGGGTGTGGATCCGTGAGGGATGGCATAATGAGTACTCTTCAAAAATTGGTAGTATGAAAATCTGTTCTCTATCTGCCTTCATATCACATGACAGCCATCTGAAGATATCCTCAAGTATAATTAAGAACAAAGGCTATAGGATTTCATTTCATTGTGGTGCAGCCAAACTCTTTTTATTAATAGAAATGCAATTTATACAGGGGACAGTGATAAACATAGTAAAGCAAGTATTACATTGCAATGCTTCCCAAAAGTATTATGTTAGGAAGTTATTTTTGAGAGTATGACCAAAAAAAATAGTGGTCTCCAAAGACATGTAAACCTCAGAACAATTGAATTTATACTAGAAAGTTCTCAATAATGATTTAACAAACTCTGGATAAATAAAAGCTGAAAAATACTCTTACGTTATTCAAATGGACCTGTGGATCTTGTTCTCCTTTAATACATGTTTTGATAAATATGCTTTTTTAAAAAAAAGGTAAATCAAAATATCAGTTTCTACCTTGAATCTCTGACAAAAAGAAATACTGCCATTACAGGCAAATTATCATAATTTGGGATTATAATGTAATGACTATTCTTATTAATCTCTTTGGATTTTTTTTTTTTTTTTTTAAATATGACAGGGTCTCCCTCTATCACCCAGGTTGGAGTACAGTGGCCTGATCTCAGCTCACTGCAACCTCTGCCTCCCGGGTTCAAGTGATTCTCCCACCTCAGCCTCCCAAATAGCTGGGATTACAGGCATGCACCGCCACGCCCGGGTAATTTTTGTATTTTTAGTAGAGATGGAGCCTTGCCATGTTGGCTGTGCTGGTCTTGAACTCCTGAGCTCAAGCAATCCACCCACCTTGGCATCCCAAAGTGCTAGGATTACAGGCGTGAGCCACCACACCCAGCCTCATTCATCATATTTTTTCATGTTACATGCATCAGTAGATTACTGTTTTTATTGCTGAATAGGATTTCATTTATTTATTCACCAGTTGATGAATATTTAGATTCTTCCAGTTTTGTGCTTTATGAATAATGTTGCTATGGACATTCTTGTACAAGGCTTTTTGTAGACATAATTTTCTTTTTTTTTTTTTTTTTTTTTTTCAGAGATGGAGTCTCAAACTGTTGCCCAGGCTGGAGTGCAGTGGCATAATCTTGGCTCACTGGAAGCTCCACCGCTTGGGTTCATGCCGGTCTCCTGCCTCAGCCTCCCTGGTAGCTAGGACTACAGGTGCCTGCTACCACGCCTGGCTAATTTATTCTATTTTTTAGTAGAAACGGGATTTCACCGTGTTAGCCAGGGTGGTCTCCATCTCCTGACCTTGTGATCCGCCCGCCTCAGCCTCCCAAAAGTGCTGGGATTACAGGCGTGAGCCACCACGCCTGGCAGTAGACATAATTTTCATTTCCCTTGGAATGGAATTGTTGAACCATAGAATAGATGTATGTTTAACTGTTGAAGAAACTGGTTTACCAAAGTGGTTGTAAGATTTTACATTCCTACCAGCAACTCGTGAGAGTTCATTTGTGCCAAATCCACTCCAGTATTTGGCGTTGTCAATCTTTTTCATTTTAGCCATTCTAGTTTTGTGGAGTTGTGTCTCATTACTTTGCATTTCCCTGGTGACTAATAATGGTGAACGTTTTTTCACATGCTTTTTGGCCTTTTGTATATCTTCTTTTGTGGTGTATCTGTTTAGATATTTTGCCCAGTTTTCAAATTGTGTTGCAGGGGTTCTTTATTTACTTTTCTCAGGAGCATAGATTCAAGTTTTCCCTGATACAAGTTTCAGGAACATAGTTCAAGATTCCCTGAATCTATGCTCCCCAGTAGGGGTTCTTTAGTCTCTGTAGTCTCCGTATTAGTCTTTTATCAAATATGTGTTGCAAATATTTTTTTCCCTCACCCATGGCTGTTTATTTTCTGGGTGTTTTTTTTTTTAACTGCTAAGTTTTAAATTTTGATGAAGTTCAATTAATTAGTGTTTTCCTTTTATGGTTAGTACTTTTTGTGTCCTCTTCAGGAGACTTTTGCCTACCCCAAAGTTGCAAAAATACTCTCTTATGTTCTCTTTTACTAGTTTCATTATTTCAGCTTTTTTTTGAGATGATGTTTTGCTCTTGTTGCCCAGGCTGGAGCATAATGGCATGCTCTCAGCTCACTGTAACCTCCGCCTCCCGGGTTCAAGCGATTCTCCTGCCTCAGCCTCCCGAGTAGCTGGGATTACAGGCGCACACCACCATGCCTGGCTAATTTTTTGTATTTTTAGTAGAGACAGGGTTTCACTATGGCCAGGCTGGTCTGGAACTTCTGACCTCAGGTGATCCACTGGCCTCGGCCTCCCAGAGTGCTAGGATTACAGGCGTGAGTCACTGCGCCCGGCCAAGCATTGTTTTGGCTTTTACGTTTAGGTGTATGATTTATCTTAATCTTAAATTTATCCTTATATATGGTGTGGGGTTGGAGTAAAAAAGTTTTTTTCCCCCCATATGGGTTATCTTTCTAGTTGTTCTGCCGCCATTTGTTAGATTTTTTTTCCTTTCCTCATTGAATTGCATTGGGGCCCTTTTCAAAAATCATTTGACCACATATGTGTGAGTTATTTCTGGACTCTATATGCTGTTCTATTGATCAAATTGTTTATCCTTTCACCAATAATACACTGTCTTGATTAGTTTTACATAGCAAGTCCAGCAGAGTGAGTTCTACAGCTTTTGTTGTTTTTCAGAATTGCTTTAGTTATTCTTGGTCCTTTGCCTTTGCAAACAACTTTTGAAATCATCTTGGCAATTTCTAGAAAAGAGCATACTGAAAAGGAGAAAAAAAAGGCTGGGCGTGGTGGCTTACGCCTGTAATCCCAGCACTTTAGGAGGCCGAGGCGGGCGGATCACCTGAGGTGAGGAGTTTGAGACCAGCCTGACCAACATGGAGAAACCCTATCTCTACTAGAAATACAAAATTAGCCGGGCATGGTGGCACATACCTGTAATCCCAGCTACTTGGGAGGCTGAGACAGGAGAATCGCTTGAACCCAGGAGGCAGAGGTTGTGGTGAGCCGAGATCGCGCCGTTGCACTCCAGCCTGGGCAACAAGAGCGAAATTCTGTCTCAAAAAAAAAAAAAAGAGAGAAAAAAGAAAAGAACCTCCTGGGATTTTGATTACGTTGGTTTGAATCTACAGATCAATTGATAAGATTGCTGATTTTTATCAGTAACATCTTAGATTTTATTTTTTCACCATTTCTGCAGATAATCTCATTATTTCACACTTTAATTGCCATATTAGCCTCATAATTGTGGTCCCTTCTTCTTATGCCTGGCTATCCTTATAAAGTTCTTGATTAATCTTTTTGAAATCTTATATTTAAGATGCCCTCCAATAGTGGCTGGAGTAGATGGAATCCAAAGTCTTTAAATTTACATTTAAAGCATATGCTTCCTACTTCTCCAGGGGTCTCTGTTTGTTCTCGGTACTGACTTTGTTATAGCTTAGGGTCCACTCACCTTCCTTTGGATGAACTCTTCCACCTTCGTAATTTTATTCAATATTAGTTTCCCTCTGTCTTGAAAAAACTGTTTTTCTTTCAAATTCTGTGGTTCCTTCAGAGTCTCACCTTCTGAGGCTGCTTCTGTGATACCTCCTTTTGACTTCTTAAAGCCTTTACTATCCATTCTTGGCAACTATAATTTCGTATACCGCTTTGTATTACTAGTTCATTTTTCATTTGTGTACTTTGTTTTTCTTATTAGAGTATAGATTCCCATGTGACAGGAACTAATTTATTATTTTTAGATCAAACATAACTTCTTATCCAATTTTTATTAATCATTTATCCAAATTATGGCTTATTACCTAATTCTTCCCCTCTATTCTAACTGGTCAGTCTTAACTTGGTCTTAGCCCTCCCTGCCTTTGCCAGCATTTTATAGTCATATGTTACCCTTTCTTTGAGGTATTCTCCAAATTATCTATGGTATTATTCTTCTCTGACTAATGTTACCCATGGAATTTTTTTCTGAACTTTAAAATTCTTATTTATATATTTGTTCATGTGTGTAAACCCTTTACATTTAAGACTGGTCAACCTAATAAAAAAGTACTATTATTATCCCCATTTTACAAATAAAGAAACTGAAAACAGAGTTTTAAGTAGCTTGTCCATGTTACTCAGCTTGTGATTGGTGGAGCTGAATTTGAATCTAGGTTGTCTTGTTCCAGAGTTTTTAACTGCTGTGTGATATTAATACTACTTTTCTGTATGTTGTCTTGAAATTTATTTCTCTAATTTCTATATATTTTCTCTCTCTTCTTATGTTAAGTAGAATCTTATTTCTATTCTTTTTTTTTTTTTTTTTTTTGAAACATAATCTCGCTCTGTTGCTCAGGCTGAAGTGCAGTGCTGCGATCTCTGCTCACTGTAACCTCTACTTCTGGGTTGAAGCGCTCCTCCCACCTCAGCTTCCCGAATATCTGGGATTACAGGTGCTTGGCACCACGCCCAGCTAATTTTTGTATTTTTAGTAGAGACGGGGTTTCACCATGTTGCCCAGGCTGGTCTCAAACTCCTGACCTCAGGTGATCCACCCCCCCTTGGCCTCCCAAAGTGTTGGGATTACGGGCATTCGCCACCATGGCTGGCCTTTTTCTATTATTTAACAAACCCATAAACTCTAGTGCAATAATTTAGATCAATATGACCTACTTATTACATGAATAAAAATGGAAGTGATACTTGTTCATTGGCTGTTGTCACTATTGCATATGCTAACTTTTTCTGTTTAAATTTCAGGGCATTTGAATCTGAAATTCGATTTTACACTGGACATGACCCTCTGGATGTTTGGGATAGGTGGGTCTTTTTATTTCACAAGGACAATAGAAACATTAACAGATAAGTCCTTATGGCCATGTTTCTCAAATTAGGGTATATGGAGTGTGTGTCAGAGTAGACAGTGGTGTCCTGGGGGCACAGAGATCCAGACTAATCATAATATATTTTCCTGAAGTGTTTAAGATTCAGGAAATTTCGAGTTTATGATGTACGCCTTTGAACTACACCCTTGTATCCCTATCCTCAGTTTTTCCCAGAAGCATGTATTAGAGATACTTTGGAGAAGTTTGAGGGATACAGGCTTAGGGTATGTCATTGAGGACCTCAAAAGAAACATGCTTTACTTCTGCTTAAATCCAGAATGGGTCTTGGAGCAGGAACAAAAGTATCTGTTCAGTTTAAAATGTGTTCTTATCTTTTTCTTCCCATTTAGGTATATCAGCTGGACAGAGCAGAACTATCCTCAAGGTGGGAAGGAGAGTAATATGTCAACGTTATTAGAAAGAGCTGTAGAAGCACTACAAGGAGAAAAACGATATTATAGTGATCCTCGATTTCTCAATCTCTGGCTTAAATTAGTAAGTCTTTCTCAAGTGTCATCTGAGTTTTAAACTAAGGGAAAGTAAAACCTGAGCCATTTTGAACCATTTAGTAGATTGGAAACATTTAATAAATATGCAATACTTCTTAAATTGGTTCTACTTAAAGGTGGACTTAAATATAGTATAATAAGGTATTTTCGCCCTTTTAAGATTGATCGCAAAGTCTGTAGATCTCTCAATGAGTATGGATTATTAATTTACTTTATTTTTTGAAACAGGGTCTCACTCTGTCACCCAGGCTGGAGTGCAGTGGCTCTATCATGGCTCACTGCAGACTAAACCTCCCGGGCTCAAGCAATCCTCTCACCTCAGCCTCCTGAGTAGCTGGGACTACAGGTGCTATGCCATTACATCCAGCTAATTTTTTAATTTTTAGTAGAGATGACGTCTCTCTCTGTTGCCCAGGCTGGTCTCGAACTCATGAGCTCAAGCCATCCTCCCACCTTGGCCTCCTCCCAAAGTGCTGGAATTATTTGACCTCCCAAAGTGCTGGGCCTCCCAAAGTCCTGGGTGTAGGCATAAGCCAACACCCCTAGCCCAGATTACTTACTTATTTATTCTAAACATAACTGGGTGTAGTGGTTCATGTCTCTGGTCCCAACATTTTGGGAGGCTGAGGTGGGCTGATTGCTTGAGTCCAGGAGTTCAAGACTAGTCAGGGCAACATGGTGAAACCCCATCTCTACAATAAGTACAAAAATTAGCCAGGTGTGGTGGCACAGCACCTGTAGTCCCAGCTCCTCAGGAGGCTGAGGTGGGAGGGTCACTTGAGCCCGGGAAGTCCAGACTACAATGAGCTGAGATTGCACCACTGTACACCAGCCCAGGTGACAGAGCAAGATCCTGTCTCAAAAAAACAAAAACCAAAGCAGAAAAACATAATTGGGCCATTCAACTGTACTGGATGGGAAGGTGCAGGAACTAACATTTGGCAGCAGTGTGGTTGTTTGGGGAAAAACTTCCCTCTGTGATTCTGGTATCCCTTTTACCCCTTTATGAAAGTCATCAACATAAAGAAGTGATATTTTAGTTTTTTATTGGTCTTTGGACTTTTTTCACCTAGTGTATTGCTACAGCCAAAAATGTCTGCCTCAGCTGGGCATGGTGGCTCATGCCTGTAATCCCAGCACTACTTTGTACTGTCTCACTTGACATGTAGGAAAAGCATATTTTTCATTTAAAAAGTGACCACGGTTTCTTAGACATTAATATTACTGCTTTTATTCTAAAATAGAAAAAAAAATAAACATTTGGAATTATTTACAACCACTGCAATATGATGAAATATTGACATTAAAACTGATAAGATTTCTTTCTAAAACAAATCTGTCGACATTAAAAGTGATAAGATTTCTTACTAAAATAAAGTAAGAAATAAATTTCTTACTAAAGTAAGTCTTGAGGAGGAGTATTTTAAACTTCCAATACAGTTGACCCTGTCCATAATGGAACACACACATACACACAATAAAACTGGCCCCTTTGCCACAGATTATTATCCTACCTCTAAAAAAAAAAAAGACAAGGAACAACTTAGAAGAAACAGTTGCTAAATTTAAACAGCTAAACTGTTTATTTATTAGTTTTGTGTTTTTTTGTTTTTTTGTTTTTCTTAACATATGGGGTGTCAATCTATCATCCAGGCTATAGTGCAGAGGCAGGATCATAGCTCACTGCAGCCTCCCACTCCTGGCCTCAAACGATCCTCCCACCTCAGCCTCCCAAAGGGCTAAGACTACAGGTATAAGCCACCATACCTACCTCCACATAAACTACTAATAACTCAGGGCACATTTATCAAGAATTCTTACAAATCAATAGGGAAAACAAGCCAGTATCATAAAAAGCATAATCTAGATCAGTGCTACTGAAAGAAGGGTTTGCATACTGTGTGAGATAAGTACAAAAATTGAAAGTGAGCTTTAGAAACTTTGGTAACAATTTGATGTTGCCGGGACATCCAAACACATCATCATTCTTTGAGTAACTTCTGTTTTTATTGTATTTTATATCAGTCCATAATGGAACACACACATACACACAATAAAACTGGCCCCTTTGCCACAGATTATTTGAGAAGCACTGGTATAGACAACTATCAAATTCAAATGATCAGCACTAGAATGATCAGCAATAATCTGAACTTTGTATATGGCTAACTTGGTACATATTAAACTATTGCTTTTTCTTTGTGGTTCTGGTCAAGAGGAGTAACAGATTAATTCTTCACACTACTTTCTTTTGCTTTGCAGAAGGATTTCTCCAGTGAGTTATTTTATGTGACTCCTACAGTCTAGCTAAGGAAAAAATTGTTTCTGGAAAGCATCTGGTATTTTTATTTAAAGGTATAAAATTATTTTAGTTTGGCAATTTAAGGGTTACCAAAAAAAAGGTTTATTTAACTTTTAGATCTATTAATCTAACCATATAGTCCTTTTATTTATGTTATTTCTTAAGTGATCTCATTCAGCACTCTGAATAACCTGATCTTTACTGGCTGTCTCATGCACAAGAACACCAGAACCATTCAGAAAGCTCTCAAAGTAGTGAAATCACTGTTAAACTATATTTATGTAGTGACAGATATCAAAGATTGGATCTTATGCTGGTAGCACATTCAGAATTATAACTTTTCTTGAAACACCACCACATATGAGAAAACATCGCTAATTTAAATAAGCAAGAAAAATCCGTTTACTGAATTACTGCAAAATTAAACTATAAAATACTAATCATTTTTGTTAAAGATATAAATAAAACATTTCATTTATTTAAGCATTTGTTGTACTAGACCATGATTAAGGGCTAGCATATAATAGATAGCAATGTCTTCTGACTTTGTAGAGCTTAGTTTATCTGAAAGACAAATGTGAAGCCATTAATTGTAACTGTAACAAAAAGAAAATTACGAGTTCTGTAGGAACACATACAAGAAGGACTTAATCTAGGCTAGACAATTAGGAACAGATAAATAGGAGACATTTAGTAAAGTAACAAATGGTAGCTTCTCTAGTAGTAAAAGAACTCCTAACTAGAACATTGAAATGCTATTTTTGGCCAGGAGCGGTGGCTCCTGCCTGTAATCCCAGCACTTTGGGAGGCTGAGGTGGATAGATCACGAGGTCAAGAGATAGAGACCATCCCGGCAACATGGTGAAAACCCGTCTCTACTAAAAATACAAAAATAAGCCCGGCGTGGTGGCGCGTGCCTGTAGTCCCAGCTACTTGGGAGGCTGAGGCAGGAGAACCACTTGAACCCAGGAGGCGGAAGTAGCAGTGAGCCAAGATTGCGCTGCTGCACTCCAGCCTGGCGACAGAGCGAGACTCCGTCTCGAAAAGAAAAAAAAGAAATGCTATTTTTATGTAAAATTAGGAATTGTTTTTAATAGCTTCTAATGCTGATTAGAGTCTGGTGGAATGAGTATTTTTGCGAATTATTAAATTTTAGCATTAACAATTTTTACAACCATCTCAGAAAGCAATTTGTTACCTTTTAACATAGTTCTAGGAATTTCTCTTAATGGAATAATGTAAAATGTGAAAGGTTGTATGCATGAAGTTATTTATTTTAGAATTATTTATAATTGGGCAAAAATTAGAAGTTGTTTAAATATCCAGAAGTAGATGAACAGTTAAATTATGGAAGCTCTATTAGATGAAACATGATGCGTTCGTTTAAAAATAATAGTGAAAAGAATTCGAGGCTGCAGTGAACTATGATTGCGCCACTGCAGTCCAGCCTGGGCAGCAGAGCAAGACCTTGTCTCTAGAAATAAAAATAAAAATAAAAAATAATGGTTAAGTGTAAGCAGGCAGCATGGAAAAGTGAATGATGCAGTATGATAGTGGAATAAAAGCAAATTTTATTATGATCAAAACTTTATAAGATAATATATAACCTTTTATCCTTAAGGAAAAAAAGACTGAAAAAATTTATCAAAATGTTTATGATGTCAGGTTTTTAGTGATATTTTCCTCCCTCTTGCTAATAGAGTTATCTACATTGTATATGGTCTCATAATGTCCCTTCTAAAACACAGATTTGACTATGTCATTCCTTTGCTTATCGCTCACCCACCCTTAACACATATAACAATTACTATTAGGCAGATTCAAAATTGATTAGCTTGACATTCAAGGCCTATCACAGCCTTTTTCTCCAGACTGCTACCTTACCTGGACCCCTGCATAACTTTTAATTTTCTGTATCTTTGCTTATGCTATTTTCTGTATCTTTGCTTATGCTATTTTCTGTGGCTGAAATACCCTTCCCTTCCCAGTTTCCACCTGATGAAAGTCCATTTCTCCTTCAGGGCTAAGCTCAAATGTTAACCCCTTCATCCCTGCTTTTTTTTCTTTTCTTTAGAGACAGGGTCTCACTCTGTCACCTAGGCTAGAGTGCAGTGGCACTGTCATAGTTCACTGCAGCCTCAAACTCTGGGACTCAAGTGATTCTCCTGCCTCAGCCTCCTGGGTAGCTGGGACTACAGGCACCTTCCACCATGCCCAGCTAAATTTTTAAATTTTGTTGTAGGGTCTTGTTATGTTGCCCAGGCTTGTCTCAAACTCCGAACCTCAAGCGATCCTCCTACTCCTACCTCGGCTTCCCAAAGTGCTGTAATTACAGGCGTAAGCCACTGCACCTGGCTTATTACTCCTTCTTGAAGCCTTTACTCTCCAACTCTTCTTCTTACAAATCTCTCAATTTTGTCTCTTTTTTAGGTCCTCCCAGTGTATGGTCCTTATCACATTGTAATAATGGATTTTTTTTCAATACAGGAATTGCATGTAGTATCTCCAGTGATTGTTTGGCATCTAATAGGCATTCAATATGTGAATAGAAATTAGTTAACTGTTAACACTTTTGTTACAGGGGCGTTTATGCAATGAGCCTTTGGATATGTACAGTTACTTGCACAACCAAGGGATTGGTGTTTCACTTGCTCAGTTCTATATCTCATGGGCAGAAGAATATGAAGCTAGAGAAAACTTTAGGAAAGCAGATGCGATATTTCAGGAAGGGATTCAACAGAAGGCTGAACCACTAGAAAGACTACAGTCCCAGCACCGGTAAACTTTCTTTGGAGTTTGTCTTAACTCTTTAAAAATAATAGAAATAAATTATCTCTTTTTTGCGTCTGAATAAAGTGCTTTCTGGTGGATTGGCATGTTAAGTTTACTTAGTTACTATTCAATTTTTTTAAAGATATATTTAAAAAATTTTATTTATCATAGAGTAAAATCCACTCTTTGGTATACAGTACTATAAGTAAAAAGACTTGTAATCATCAACACTACCAAGATACAGAATAATTTCACACTCCCTAAAAGAATTCCCTTTGTAGTGAACATCACACACCGGGGCCTGTCGTGGGGTGGGGGGAGGAGGGGAGGGATAGCATTAGGAGATATACCTAATGTAAATGACGATTTAATGGGTGCAGCACACCAACATGGCACATGTATACATATGTAACAAACCTGCATGTTGTGCACATATACCCTAGAACTTAAAGTATAATTAAAAAAAAAAAAAGAAGAAGAATTCCCTTTGTAGTTAGTGCCTTTGCTTAACCCAAACCCCTGGCAAACACTGATTTATTCTCCAGCCCTGTGGTTTTGCCTTTTCCAGAGTGCCATATAAATGGAGTCATATAATATACAGCCTTTTGAGTCTGGCTTCTTTGATTTAGCATAATGCATTTGAGTTGTAAAAGTTCTTTATAGATTGTAAATATAAGCCTTTGTCAGATATGTGATTTGAAAATATTTTCTCTTGGCTTAAGCCTGGTCTGTTCATTTTCTTAGCTGTCTTTTTTAGAACAGAAGTTTTTAATTTTAAAGAAGTCTAATTTACAAGATTTTCTTGTATGAATTGTGCTTTTGATGTGTCTAAGAATTTTTTATCTAGCCAAAGGTTGTCATAGAGATTTTCATCTTCAAGTTTTCATCTTCAAGTTTTATAATTTCACTTTTTACATTTAGATCGCTGATCCATTTTGAGTTAATTTTTGTAGAAGATAGAGGTTAAGTTTTTTTTTTTTAGCATTTTAATGTTCATTTGCTCCAATGCCATTTCTTGAGAAGACTAATCTTTCTCCATTGAATTGCCTTTATACCTTGATTTAAAAAAAATTAGTTGATCATATTTATGTAGGTTTATTTCTATTATTCTGTTTTTTCTACCGATGTCTGTGTCTATCCATTAGTGTTTACCATGCTATCTATACCCTTATAGTAAGTCTAGAAAGCAGATAAAATGAGTCCTCTAACTTTGTTCTTACATTTAACTCTGGTAGTTCATTTGACTTTCT
Source organism: Theropithecus gelada (assembly GCF_003255815.1). NCBI lineage: Eukaryota > Metazoa > Chordata > Mammalia > Primates > Cercopithecidae > Theropithecus > Theropithecus gelada. The sequence continues at coordinate 15,497,977 of NC_037674.1, forward strand.
ATATAAGTTTTAGAATCAGCTTTCTGGGATTTTGATTAGGATTATACAGGAATATGGTATAATTCTCCATTTATTTAGGCCTTTTTTTTTTTAAGTAAACTTCGGTAGATTTTTGTCTTTCAAGGAATTGATCCATTCATCCAAGTTAATGAGTTTGTGGGTATAGACTTGTTCATAATATTCCCTTACTATGCTTTTAATGTCTGCAGGTTATGTAGTGATTCTCCCTCTTTCTCCTGATATTGGTAATTTGTGTCTTCTCAGTGTAGCTAAGATATCAATTTTATCGATTGTTTTAGAAAACCAGCTTTTGGGTTCATTGATTTTTTTTTTTTTTTTCCTCTTAATGATTTTCTGTTCTTAATTTTATTTCTGCACTTTATTTCTTTCCGTTTACTTTGGGTATAACTTGCTCTTCTTTTTGTAGTTTAAGGTGAAAGCCTAGATCACTGATTCTAGACCTTTCTCTTTTTCTAATATAAACATTTAATGCTCTAAATTCCCTTCTAAGCACTGCTTTAGTTGTATCCCACAAGTTGTGATATACTGTATTTTCATTTCAATTTAGTTCAAAATATTTTCTAACTTGTCTTGTGTCTTCCTTTTGACCCATAAGTTACTTAGAATGTATTACTTAAGTTAGTAAGTGTTTTTGGATTTTTCAGATATCTGTTATTGATATCTAGTTTAATTCCATAGTGGTCAGAGAACATAATGTATATGGTTTCAAGTCTTAAATTTGTTAAGATTTGTTTTATCACCCAGATTATGGTTTATCTTGTTGAATGTTTCATGTACACTTGAAAAATACGTGTATTCTGTTTTTTAGAGTGTAATATTCTGTAAATATAATTTAGGGCAAGTTGACTGGTAGTCTGTTCTGGTCTTCTGTATCATTGATAACTTTCTGTCTACTTGTTATATCAATTACTAAGAAGGGTTTTGAAGCCTCTTTGTGATTTTGTCTATTTCTTTTAGTCCCATCAATTTTGCTTAATATATTTTGAAGTTCTGTTGTTAGATGCATAAACATTTAGAATTGACCTCTGTATCATTATATAATGTCTCCCTTTATCCCTGATAATACTCCTTGTTCAGAAGTCTACCTGGTCTGATATTAGTACAGCTACCCCAGCTTCCTTTTTGTTTGTGTGATACATCTTTTCCCTTTCTTTACTTTAAAAAACAAAACAAAAAAGAAACAAAAAAAAAACAAAACACTTTTAGAGTTGTGTAATCATCATTACAATCTAATTTTAGAACATTTTTCACACCCTAAAATGAACCCCATGCCCAGTAGCAGTCACTCCCCATTCCTACTTACCTCGCTCCTAGGCAACCACTGCTCTGCTCTTCGTGTCTATGGATTTGCTTATTCTGGACATTTCAGTTAAACGGAATCCTACAATACATGGACATGGTCTTTTGTGATTGGCTTCTTTCACTTAGCATACTATTTCCTTTTTTTTTTTTTTCCAGGGAGGGGAGGGTGGAACGGGGATTTTCAGCATACTATTTTCAAGGTTCATCATAAATGAACATAGTTGCGACATGTATCAGTACTTTATTCCTGTTTATTGCCGAATGATATTCTATCATATGAATATTATTTATCCATTTTATTTATCCATTCATCAGTTAGTGAACCTTTAGGTTGTTTGCAACTTTTGACTATTACAAAATAGTACTGTGTGAACATTTGTGTAACAGGTTTTTGTGTCATTTTCTTTTTACCTTTTTGTTAAGCCAGTCGAATTTAGCAGTGGAGGGTTATATACCAACTTTAGTGACACTTACGTTAATTAACTTCTTTAACTTTTAACCTGTCTATGTCTTTATATTTTTTAAGTGGGTTTCTTATACACAGCAAATAGTTGGATCGTGTTTTTTCCGTGAACTCTAACAATATCTTTTTTGTTATGTTGAGACCATTCAATAGAATTTTTAATATTGTTGGGTTTAGGTCTACTATTTTATTATTTGTTCCATGTCTTTTGTTCCTCTTTGTCCTCTTTCCTACCTTCTTTTGGATTATCTGAATATTTTTTAGTATTTCATTTTAAATTGTATTATCGGCTTTTTGTCTATTACAACTTTTTATGTGGTTGCTATAAGGTATATAATATACCTAAACTTTCACATTCTACTTAGAGTTAATATTTTACCATTTAAAGTAAAATACAGAAGCTTTATAACCATAAAGGTTCCTTTATATTCCCTACTCTTTTGGTATACTTGCCATATGTATTGCATCTATATGCATTAAAAACCCCACCAGACAATATTTTGTTTTGCTTTCAAAAGCCATATATATATCTTAAATAACTTAGGAAAATAGTCTTTTGTGTTTACCCTTTTTTCTTGTTGTTGTTCTTTCTTCATTCCTGAAGCTCCAAGTTCCCTTCTAGTATCATTTCCCTTTAGTCTGAAGAACAACTTTTTTTTTTTTTTTTTTTTTTTTGAGACGGAGTCTCGCTCTGTCTCCCAGGCTGGAGTGCAGTGGCCAGATCTCAGCTCACTGCAAGCTCCGCCTCCCGGGTCCACGCCATTCTCCTGCCTCAGTCTCCCGAGTAGCTGGGACTACAGGCGCCCGCCACCTCGCCCAGCTAGGTTTTTTTTGTATTTTTTAGTAGAGACAGGGTTTCACCGTGTTAGCCAGGATGGTCTGGATCTCCTGACCTCGTGATCCACCCGTCTCGGCCTCCCAAAGTGCTGGGATTACAGGCTTGAGCCACCGCGCCCGGCCTGAAGAACTTTTTATAGCCATTTTCTTTCAGAGCAGGTCTGTTGTCAGTTCTCCTAGTTTTTCTTCATCTGAGAATGTCTTCATTTCATCTTCTTTCCTGAAAGATATTTTTACTGGATATAGTATTCTGGGTCCTCTTTTCTTTTCTTTTCTTTTCTTTTCTTTTCTTTTCTTTTCTTTTCTTTTCGAGATGGAGTCTCGCTCTGTCGCCCAGGCTGGAGTGCAATGGATGGCACGATTTCGATTCTCTGCAACCTCCACCTCCCAAGCTCAAGTGATTCTCTTGCCTCAGCCTCCCGAGTAGCTAAGTAGCTGGGACTATAGGCATGCACCACCACACCCGGCTGATTTTTGTATTTTTAGAAGATATGGGATTTCATCACATTGGCTGGGCTGGTCTCAAACTCCTGACCTCAAATGATCTGCCCACCTTGGCCTCCCAAAGTGCTGGGATTACAGGCATGAGCCACCATGCCCAGCCAACATTTATTTTCTTTCACCACTTTAATGATGTTATTCCACTGTCTTCTGGCCTCTGTGCTTTCTTTCCTTTTTTTTTTTTTTTTTTGAGACAGAGTCTTGCTCTGTCGCCCAGGCTGGAGTGCAGTGGCGCAATCTTGGCGCTCTGCAAGCTCTGCCTCCCGGGTTCGCGCCATTCTCCTGCCTCAGCCTCCCGAGTAGCTGGGATTACAGACACCTGCTACCACAACTGGCTACTTTTTGTATTTTTAGTAGAGACAGGGTTTCACTGAGGTAGGATGGTTCGATCTCCTGACCTCATGATCCGCATGCCTCGGCCTCCCAAAGTGCTGGGATTACAGGCATGGGCCACTGCGCCCGGCCCTCCATGGTTTCTAATAAGAAATCTGTAGTCATTTAGTAGTTTCTGACCTATACATAATGTGTTGATTTTTCTCTGGCCTTGTCCAAGATTTTTTCTTGTTTAGCTTGGGCTTTCAGAAGTTTGATTGTGATGTGTCTAGATGTGATTTTTTTTTTTTTTTTTTTGAGGCAGAGTCGAGCTCTGTCACCCAGGCTGGAGTGCAGTGGCACAATCTCAGCTCACAGCAACCTCCACCTCCTGGGTTCAAGCGATTCTCCTGCCTCAGCCTCTCGACTAGCTAGGATTACAGGTATGCGCCACCACACCCAGCTAATTTTCTATTTTTAGTAGAAATAGGGTTTCTCCATGTTGGTCAGCATGGTCTGGAACTCCTGATCTCAGGTAATCCACCCGCCTTGGCCTTGGAAAGTGCTGGGATTACAAGCATGAGCCACCACACCCTGCCTAGATGTGATTTTCTTTACATTTAATCTGTTTGGAGTTCACTGGGCCTTTTGAATTTGCAAATGTATGCCTTTCACAAAATTTGACAAGTTTTCAGCCATTATTTTTAAAGTGCTTTTTTATACCTACATCTCTTTCTTCTTTCTCTCTCTGGGACTTCAGTTGCACAAATTTTAGATCATTTCTCCCCACTCTGCTACCAAGAATCTGTCCAAATTAAACTTTTTGGTATCATTCCATAGGTCTCTGAAGCTCTGTTAAGCCATTTTTCTTTTTGTTTTTTAGATTGGCCCATTTTTGTTGCTCTGTCTTCAGGTTCACTTATTGTTTTCTCTTCCATCTCCATCCTGCTATTGAAACCATTCAACATAAATTTTTTATTTCAGATACTGTATTTTTCAATTCTAAAATTTCTATTTCATTCTTTTTTATAATTTCTGTTTCTCTGTTGAGAATTTCTGTCCTTCCATTCATTTCAAATGTTTTTACCTTTATCTTATGGAACATAGTTATATTAGGTACTTTAAAATCTCCAAGCTGGGCACGGTGGCTCACGCCTGTAATCCCAACACTTTGGGAGGCCAAGGCGGGCAAATCACTTGAGGTCGGGAGTTTGAGAGACCAGCCTGGCCAATATGGTGAAACCCCATCTCTACTAAAAATACAAAAACTACCTGGGCGTGGTTGTGAGTACCTGTAATCTCAGCCACTCGGGAGGCTGAGGCAAGAGAATCGCTTAAACCCAGGAGGCAGAGGTTCTAGTGAGCCGAGATTGCGCCACTGTAGTCCAGCCTGGGTGACAGAATGAGACTCTGTCTCAAAAAACAAAATAAAATAAAATCTCCATCTGAAAACGATACCATCTGGGTCATTTTATGTTTGCATTCGCTTATTGTTTTTTCCTTTGAAAGTTGGTCACATTTTCCTAGTTCTTTGTGTGTCAAGTAATTCTTGTACCCTGGACATTTATCCTGACCCTATGTTATAAGACTCTGATCCTGTTGGCTGATATTCTCTGGAGAATATCTATGTTTTTGTCTTAGTAGACAACCACACTTCAGATATTACAAGTTCTTTGTCATCTTGTGTGGCTATTCGTTCCATTGTCAGTTCAGTTTTCAAGTCATTTGCTATATTGCTTTGGGTCTGTCCCATGCACGTCCTGCTTAAGGGTTTATCTGGGGCTTGGGCAGTGGTTTAATCATAGTTCAGTTCTCAAAGCCTTTTCTGTGCTGCTTTGAATCTACCCTGTGCATGCACAGCTCAAGAGGGAACCTAAGATGTGTGCCAATTCACATACAGAATTAGGAGATCCTCTTGTTCAGCTCATTCCTTTGCAGTTCTCCTCCCATATTCTTTGGCCTTCAGAGTCCTCTTTTCCCAGTCCTTATGCCAGTAAGGATTGGGGTTTCTTTAGGAGTTTCAGATTCACGTACCACCATTGCAACAGTTGAAAACCACAAGAGAAAATAGAAGAATAAAAAACAGGAAACAATCCTGCGTGGGTTGTTTCTTCAAGTTTTGACCCCTCTCCACAGTCCATTTGCTTTTGTTGACTTTTCAGAGCCCTCAGTTAGTTGCTTTTTTTGTATATTGTCTACAGTTTTTGATCCTATCAGTGAGAGAGAGAGAGAAAAGGTATAGTGGGCATACTCCATCTTGGCCAGCACCTGCAATTTATTCTGGGTTTTTTGGGGTTTTTTTACCCTTATGATAATACTTTTCAAGGCTGGTTGAATGAAGCAGTGGTAGGAATGGAGAATCTTTTCTGATAATACTTAAAACTGTGGTGGCAGCATAGGAAGTTTACTTTTCAAACTTCTGCCAGCTTTGCTAAAGTAAAATGTCATGTCATATGCAACTTCATTTCATATAGGTCAGGAGAAACTGTATATGTGCGTGTGTGTGCATGCATGTGTATAGAAAAAGACACTCAGTGATAAAATAGATGTGGCATAATATTAACAATTGGTGGGTCCAGTTTTCTAATAAAAAGTTGGTGGGGAAACTCTAATCTTAATAAATTCTGTGATCTTAGTCTTAATAACCCTAACCTGATCCTCAGATCAACTTAATGGTGATTTTCAGAATAATTTAAATTGGTCAAACTTGGGCATTTAACGGGAAAGTTAAATCATTCTAGCCAAAACTTTTCATGATCTTAAGGTGACTCTCTTTACTTCCGAGAGAATAAACATGTTCTTTGGGATATTTCTGCATTCTTCCCCCAGCCTATTCTTCTAATTTGTTTACTTTAACAAATTGGAAATTTAGAGTCTGGTAAAGTCGTGGTCACCTCACTAAAAGTTAGTTGTCCATTCTGCTGCTTTAGACAATTCCAAGCTCGAGTGTCTCGACAAACTCTGTTGGCACTTGAGAAAGAAGAAGAGGAGGAAGTTTTTGAGTCTTCTGTACCACAACGAAGCACACTAGCTGAACTAAAGAGCAAAGGGAAAAAGACAGCAAGAGCTCCAATCATCCGTGTAGGAGGTGCTCTCAAGGGTAAGTTTGTTAAATGTTATTTCGGAAAACTGTTAGTTTCTAGTGGTAAAATCACATAAGTGGTAAACTCATGTAAGCAGATAATACATAAGTATACCTGTGGGCACTGTTCTAGTTTGCTGAATACTGAGTAGCACAAAGAAGGAAGTCAAAGGAGAGCTAATATTACAGTGTACAGTAAAATCAAAATGCATCAGTAACTTTGTGTCTTAATTAAGAAAGACCTAATATTTAGGAAGCATCAAGATTTTCTGAGTTTGAATTGTAAGTTGAAAGAAGATATGTAGTAATATAGCAGGTGTTGTTAAAGTGAAACTTATGTATACCAAAGCCTCAGAGAATGATACTAATATGGTTAAGAACCCTGCCTTTGGCCAGGCGCGGTGGCTCAAGCCTGTAATCCCAGCACTTTGGGAGGCCGAGATGGGCGGATCACGAGGTCAGGAGATCGAGACCATCCTGGCGAACACCGTGAAACCCCATCTCTACTAAAAAATACAAAAAACTAGCCGGGCGAGGTGGCGGGCGCCTGTAGTCCCAGCTACTCGGGAGGCTGAGGCAGGAGAATGGCGTGAACCCGGGAGGCGGAGCTTGCAGTGAGCTGAGATCCGGCCACTGCACTCCAGCCCGGGCTACAGAGCGAGACTCCGTCTCAAAAAAAAAAAAAAAAAAAAAAAAAAAAAAAGAACCCTGCCTTCAGAGCCCTTTGGGACCAGACATTAGACTCTCTGTATACCCAAAGATCAGCAATAATTTTGTTTTAATTAACATTGACTTTTTTTTTTTTTAAGAGATAGGTTCTCGCTCTGTTGCCTGAAACGTGGTGGTGCAATCATAGCTCACCACAGCTTCAAACTCCTAGGCTCAAGCAGTCCTCTTGCCTCAGCCTCCCAAGTAGCTAGGATTATAGGTGTGAGCCACTGCATCTGGACAACACTGACTATTTTTTAGAGCAGTTTTAGGTTCATAGCAAAATCGACCAGAAGGTACAGAGAATAATAAGCTTTTATTTATTATATTTATAGCAGTTGGACATGTAAACCAGACTTTTTTTTAATCTCTCATTTCTTTCCTGGTATCAATTTATCAATAATCAGAATGTTGCTTGGTGATTCTAGAATTAGGATATAGAAAATGTATGGTCCCAAAGGCTATTTCATCCAGATTGTGATGAAGCTTGGTTAATAACCAGCCCCACAACAGAGAAAACCCCTAATAAATGGGTTAATTTTGTATTCTCTAGTTCCAGTATATCTCTGGATATACTCCATTGAGAGAAAGTTTAAAACTGAAGAATAAAACTTAGGTTAGTTTCTGATAAAACTAGATAATGTTATAATGATGACTGAAGGAAGATGTAGAATGTCTTTTTTGGAAATCTGTGAATAAAAGATGGGGGGTGATTGGAGGAGGGAAAAGGCAGAATATAAGTAACAAAGAATGGATAAAATGATTCTATTTTTGATTTATTAAGTTTTTTTATTTAAAAAAATATTTTTTTCTATTGTAGTGGAAATATTCTCCTTGAGTTGGGGAAGAATAGGTATACTTTATCTGGCATCTAAGTTAATAATGAAACATTTTACATGAAGTTTTAATATTTTTGCTCCTAGCTCAAAGCCAGAACAGAGGACTCCAAAATCCGTTTCCTCAACAGATGCAAAGTAATAGTAGAATTACTGTTTTTGATGAAAATGCTGATGAGGCTTCTATAGCAGAGTTGTCTAAGCCTACAGTCCAGCCATGGATAGCACCCCCGGTGCCCAGGGCCAAAGAGAATGAGCTGCAAGCAGGCCCTTGGAACACAGGCAGGTCCTTGGAATACAGGGTAAGGACTCTTAGATCCAGTGCTTTGCTGACACAACAAAGACTTCACATTTAGAGTAGAGAAGTATTTTTACCACCTCTTTTAATTCCTCTTGAATATTTAGGTATGGTCTATATATGCTGTCTCAGAACATAAAACTATGGTAATTTTAGTTTTCTTCTTCATCTCCAGCCTCGTGGCAATACAGCGTCACTGATGGCTGTACCCGCTGTGCTTCCCAGTTTTACACCATATGTGGAAGAGACTGCACAACAGCCAGTTATGTGAGTGTGGTTTTTGGATATTTTGAAGTGAGAATTATTAAGAGTGGGCAGAGGCACCTATTCTACTTCCCAGAGGCATTTTCTTCTTTGTGAAGATGAAAGTAACCAGGCCAGGTGTAGTAGCTCACACCTGTAATTCCAACACAGGTGGAGGCAGGAGGATCCCTAGAGCCTAGGTGTTCAAGACCAGCCTGGGCAGCCTAGTGAGACCCTGTCTCTATTTATTAGAAAATAGTAACCACAGTTTTGTATATCCTTTATGTTTGTATTCCTTTGAGTATGTTAGGGTTAAAAGACCATTTGTTAATATTTTATTAAGGAATAAACTTATTAATTAGGTTTATATTTTCATTACTGAACATTGCTTTAGGAAAATTAATGGCGGCTATTCTGGAAGATGGATTGAACACAGATAAATAAGCTATTGGAATGGTTCAGGCAAGGATATTAAGGAGTGGTATTTGGGCAGGGTAGTGGTAATGAAAGCAGAAGGGAGCATGGATGGGAGAGGCTTCAGCAGTTAAGTTCGAAGATTTGTCTGATGGGATAATGGGGATGTAGGGAAAAGATAATGTGATTTAAGTGAGACGTTCTCATTTTGTCATTGATAGTAATGAGAAATGATGATAGTTTTCCCTTTTATCCTGCTTTTTCCTTCTGGACATATTTTTCTCCTTTCTTCCTAATCCTTAGCGTTTCTGTTTTTAAGAAAAAGTATAGTAGCTGGTGGTTAAATAAACAAGCCAGCAAGCCAGCCTGAGATTTAGTCTAATGCTTAACATTGCCTAGTTCTTTTTTTTTTTTTTTTTTTTTTTTTTTGAGACAGAGTCTCACTCTGTCGCCCAGGCTGGAGTGCAGTGACGTGATCTCGGCTCACTGCAAGCTCCACCTCCCGGGTTCATGCCATTCTCCTGCCTCAGCCTCCCAAGTAGCTGGGACTACATGCGTCCGCCACCACGCCTGGCTAATTTTTTGTATTTTTAGTAGAGACAGGGTTTTACCGTGTTAACCAGGATGGTCTCGATCTCTTGACCTCATGATCCGCCTGCCTTGGCCTCCCAAAGTGCTGGGATTACACGTGTGAGCCACCCCCGGCCCTGGTTCTAATACTAGGTTGAATTCTGTCCCATTGCAAGAGTTACCTCATAACTAATTTATAACTCCCACTACATGCTAGGAATGCAAAAATAATAATTAAGATTTTGAGCAAAAATTCTGTTCTGCCTAAGTGCTCAGGACAAGGGGAAGGCTATTTTTTTTTTTTGTTTTTAAACAGAGTCTTGCTCTGTTGCCCAGCAGGCTGGAGTGCAGTGGCACCATCTTGGCTCACTGCAACCTCGACCTCCTGGTTCAACAGGCATGGCAGCCCATGTTTGCCATCCGAGCACTTTGGGAGGCCAAGGCAGGAGAATCACTCGAGGCCAGGAGTTCGAAACCAGCCTGAGCAACACAGCAAAAACCTGACCCTACAAAACAATTTTTTTTTTTTTTTTTTTTTTTTTTGAGACGGGGTCTCGCGCTGTGTCACCCAGGCTGGAGTGCAGTGGCGCGATCTCGGCTCACTGCAAGCTCCGCCTCCCAGGTTCACGCCATTCTCCTGCCTCAGCCTCCGAGTAGCTGGGACTACAGGCGCCCGCCACCACGCCCAGCTAGTTTTTTGTATTTTTAGTAGAGACGGGGTTTCACCATGTTAGCCAGGATGGTCTCGATCTCCTGACCTCGTGATCCACCCGCCTCGGCCTCCCAAAGTGCTGGGATTACAGGCTTGAGCCACCGCGCCCGGCCTTTTTTTTTTTTTTTTGAGACAGAGTCTCGCTCTGTTGCCCAGGCTGGAGTGCAGTGGCACAATCTCAGCTCACTGCAAGCTCCACCTCTCAGGTTCACACCATTCTCCTAACTCAGCCTCTGGAGTAGCTGGGACCACAGGGCCCGCCACCATGCCTGGCTAATTTTGTCTGTTTTTTAGTAGAGACGGGGTTTCACCGTGCTAGCCAGGATGGTCTCGATCTCCTGACCTCATGATCCACCCGCCTCAGCCTCCCAAAGTGCTGGGATTACAGGTGTGAGCCACTGCACCCAGCCAACAATTTTTTTTTAATTATCTGGGTATGGCAGTGGGTGCCGGTAGTCCTAACTACTCGAGTGACTGAAGGAGGATCACTTGAACCCAAGAGTTTGAAGCTACAGTGAGCTATGATCATGCCACAGCACTCCAGCATGGGCAACAGGGCAAGAACCTATCTCTAAAAAATAAATCAATTGTAATAATAAAGAAAAACCAGCCTGGCATGGTGGCTCATGCCTGTAATTTCAGCACTTTGGGAGGCCGAGGTGCAAGGATTGCTTGAGCCCAGGAGTTCAAGACCAGCCTGGGCAACACAGGGAGACCCCATCTCCACAAAAAATTTAAAAATTAGCCAAGTGTGGTGGCTTGCACCTGTGGTCCCAGCTACTTGGGAGGCTAGGCATCACTTGAGCCCAGGAGTTTTAGGCTACAGTGAGCTGTGACTGCACCACTGCACTCCAGCTTGGGTACAGAGTGAGACCTTGTCTCAAAAATAAATAAATAACAAAAAGAAAAAAGAAAATCCTATGAGCCTTTATAGAAATTTATAACATACATTTATAGATGTCTGGTTTTTCTAATGTTTCAAGTCATTTTGTAGAAATACGACTTATGTTAAAATTAATATGGTATAGGAAATATTAAACTTACTATTTTTGAGACAGAGTCTCACTCTGTTGCCCAGGCTGGAGTGCAGTGGTGCAATCTTGGGTCACTGCAACCTCTGCCTCCTGGGTTCAAGCGATTCTCCTGTCTCAGCCTCCCAAGTAGCTGGCATTACAGATGCCTGCCACCACGCCCAGCTAATTTTTGTATTTTTAGTAGAGCCGGGGTTTCACCATGTTGGCCAGTCTGGTCTTGAACTCCTGACCTCGTGATTCGCCCACCTTAGCCTCTCAAAGTGCTGGGATTACAGGCATTAGCCACCACACCCAGCCTTTTAGAGCTTTTTTTTTTTTTTTTAAACTTCATTGAAGTATAATCCCGTGGCTTTTAGTATGTTCACAGAGTTGTGCAGCCCTTACCACAATCAATTTTAGAGCATTTTCATCACTCCAGAAAGAACCTTGTACCCAATCCGGTAAGACTCAATTCCCCACCATTATCCTAATCCCCACCTTAGCAATCAACTGTTTTTTTGTTTGTTTTTGTTTTTGTTTTTGTTTTTTGAGACGGAGTCTCACTCTGTCGCCCAGGCTGGAGTGCAGTGGCGTGATCTCTGCTCACCACAAGCTCTGCCTCCTGGGTTCATGCCATTCTCCTGCCTCAGCCTCCCGAGTAGCTGGGACTACAGGCGCCCACCACCACGCCCTGCTAATTTTTTGTGTTTTTAGTAGAGATGGGGTTTCATCGTATTAGCCAGGATGGTCTCGATTTCCTGACCTCATGATCCACCCACCTTGGCCTCCCAAAGTGCTGGGATTACAGGCGTGAGCCTGCGCGCCTGGCCAACTGTTTTTGTCTCTAGATAATTTACCAATTCTAGACATCTCATGTAAATAATATAATATGTGGTTTTTGTTTTTGTTTTTGTTTTTAGACAGAGTCTTGCTCTGTCACCCAGGCTGGAGTGCACTGGCGCAATCTCTGCTCACTGCAACCTTTTCCTCCCGGGTTCAAGCAATTCTCCTGTCTCAGCCTCCTGAGTAGCTGGGACTACAGGCATGTGCCACCACTCCTGGCTAACTTTTGTATTTTCAGTAAAGACAGGCTTTAACCACACTGGCCAGGCTGGTCTCAAACTCCTGACCTCAAGTGATCTGCCCACCTCGGCTTCCCACACTGCTGGGATTATAGGTGTGAGCCACTGCGTCCGGGCAGTGTATGGTCTTTTCTAACTGGTTTCCTTCACTTAGGGTAATGTTTTCAAGGTTCATCCACGCTGTGACATGTATCAGTACTTCATTCTTTTTTATTGCCAAGTAATATTCCATTGTGTGGATCCACAACATTTTATTTAACCATTCATCAGTAGATAGAAATTTTAATTGTTTTCATTTTTTGGCTATTATGGATAATGTTGCTGTGAATACTGTATATACATTTTTGTGTGGACATGTGTTTTCATTTTTCTTGGCTGTATACCTAGGAGAGGAATTGTTGGATCATGTGATAACTCCATGTTCAATATTTTAAGGAACTGTCAAATTGTTTTCCAAAGAAGCTGCACCATTTTACACTCCCACATTCCCCTAATGTACGAGTACTCCAATTCCTTCCCAACACTTGTTATTATGCCTTTTTTGGTTATTGTCATTCTAGCGGATGTAAAGTGGTATTTCGCTGGTTTCGATTTGCATTTTCCCAATGACTAATGATGTTGAGCCTATTTTCATAGGTTTATTGGCCTTTTGTATATCTTCTTTGTAGAAATGTCTGTTTAAATCCTTTGCCTATTTTTCCTTTGGATTACAGTAGTCCCTCCTTATCTGTAGGGGATATGTTCCAAGACTCCAGTGGATGCCCGAAACTTCATAGTACCAAACCGTTTATATACTATGTTATCTTATACATGTACTGTGGCCATAACTTTTGCAGTTTGAGGTATAACAGCAAAACTAACTATGTTTTTTTTTCCTTCTTCACAATTTCACCGATAGAAGATTCATTCTTACTGTAAATCTTATCAACTTCAGCGTATGATTTTTTGTCTTTGGGAGACTGGGGCAGGAGGATTGCTTGAGACCAGGAGTTCAAGACCAGCCTGAGCAACATAGTGAGACCTCATTTCTACTAAAAATAAAAATAAACTGGCTGGGCACAGTGGCACTTGCCTTTGGTTTCCCTTACTATGGAGGATGAAGTGGGAGGATTTTTTGTACCCAGGAGTCCATGGCTGCAGTGAGCCAGGGTCATGCCACTGTACTCCAGCCTAGGCAACAGATCCAGATCCTATCTCTAAAAATGAAATAAAATAATAAAATAAAAGTTAAGAACTTTCACCTTTGGCATATCCAAATCACCAGCAGCACTACTCTCGTGCTTTGGGACCATTATTAAGTATAATAAGGGTTACTTGAGCACAAGAACTGCAATGCTGGGACAGCTGATCTGATAAGAGTCAGCTACTAAGTGACTAATATGTGGATGCTAAACAAAAGGATGATTCACATCCTAGGTGGAACAAAATGGGAGTATATGGGATTTCATCAGGATAGTCAGAACGCCTTGTAATTTTTATTTTTATTTTTTGAGACCGAGTCTCACTCTGTCACCCAGGCTGGAGTGCGGTGGTGCCATCGTGGCTCACTGCAACCTCAGCCTCCTGGGTTCAACCAATTCTTGTGCCTCAGCCTCCCAAGTAGCTGAGATTACAGGCTTGTGGCATCACATCCAGCTAATTTCTGTGTTTATAGTAGAGACGGAGTTTTGCCATATTGCCCAGGCTGGTCTCGAACTCTTGGGCTCAGTGATCCACCCGACCGACTCAGCATCCCAAAGTGCTGAGATTACAGGCATGGGCCACTGCGCCTGGCCAGAATGACTTGTAATTTAAAACTGATGAATTATTTCTGGAATTTTTCACTTAATATTTTTGGACCATCATTGACTGTAGATAACTGAAACTGCTGAAAGTGAAACCATGAGTAAGGAGAAACTACTCTATTTAGTTTTTTATTGTTGAGTTTAAGAGTCCTTTAGGTATTCTAGATACAAGTTCTGATCAGATATATGATTTGCAAATATTTTCTCCCATTCTGGGTTGTCATTTTATTTTCTCAATGATCTCTTTTGAAGACCAAAAGTTATTTAAAATTTTGATGAAATGCAATTTATCTGTTTTTTAAAATTTTGTCCCTAAGCTTTCGGTGTCATATCTTAGAAGGCTCTGACTAATCCAAAGTCGTGAAGATTTACTTCTATACATTTTCTTCTAGGAGCTTTATAGTTTTAGCTCTTACATTTAGGTCTGTGATCCATTGTTAGCTAATTTTTGTGTATGGTGTAAGGAAGGAGTCCAAATTCATTTTTCTCCATGTAGATATCTAGTGGTCCCAGCACCACTTGTTGAAGACTACTCTTTTGCCATTGAATGGTCTTGGCACTCTTGTTGAAATATCAGTTGACCGAAATGTATGAATTTATTTCTAGACTCTTAATTCTATTCCTTTTATCTATTCGTCTATCCTTATGTCAATACCACACAATCTTTTTTTTTCCCCCTACACAATCTCGATTACTGCAGATTTGTAGTAACTTGAAATTGAGAAGGATGAATCCAACTTTGTTCCTCTTTTTGAAGATTGTTTTGACTGTTCTGATTCCCTTGTAATTCCTTATCAATTTTAAGATTAACCTGTCAATTTCTGCAGAAAAACCAGCTGGAATTTTGATAGGGATTCTGTTGAATCTGTAGGTTAAGTTAATGAATATTGACATCTTAAAAATATTAAGTCTTCTGGTTCATGAACATGGGATGTCTTTCCAGTTATGTATATCTTTAAATTCTTTCAATGTTTTGTAGGTTTCAGAATACAAGTTTTGCACTTCTTTTTCTTTAATTAATAGACTTTATTTTTTAGGGCAGTGTTAGGTTTGCAGAAAAATGCAGTCGAAAGCACAGAGAGTTCCCATATACTCCCTCCCCATCCCTCAACCCTGTGCACAGTTTTTCTTATTACTAACATCATGCATGAGTGTGGTACATTTGTTATAATTGATGAACCAATATTGATACATTATTATTGGTTAAAGTTCTTTGTTTACATTAGGATTCACTCTAATGTGTTTTACAGTTCTGTGGGTTTTAACAAATGCATAATGTTATATATCCATCATTACGGTGTCATTCAGAATAGTTTCATTGTCCCAGAAATCCCTGTGCTCCATTTGTTCATCCTTTTCTCTCTCTCCCAAAATCCCTGGGAACTATTGATCTTTTGATTGTCTTTACAGTTCTGCCCTTTCCAGAAAGTCATGTAGTTGGAATCATAGTATATATAGCCTTTTCAATCTGGCTCCTTCCACTTAACAATAAGGTTCCTCTGCATCTTCTTCTGGCACAATACCTCATTTATAGTGCTGAATGATATTCCATTGTATAGATGTGCCACGATTTGTTTATCCATTCAACCACAGGAGGTCATTCTGGTGACTTACAAGTTTTAGCAATTATGAATAAGGTCGCTGTAGACATTCATGTGCAGGTTTGTTTGCTTGTTTGTTTGTTTTAAATAGTCTTGTTATTTCACCTACAGTAGCATGATCCTGGCTCACTGCAGTCCTGACTCCTGGACTCAAGTGATCCTCCCACCTCGTGCTCCCTAGTGGCTGGGACTACAGGTGCGTGCCACCATGGCTGGCTTATTTATTTTTTTTTTTTAAAGACAGAGTCTCACTCTGTTGCCCAGCCTGGTCTTGAACTCCTGGGATCAAGTGATCCTCCTGCCTCAGCCTCCCAAAGCACTGGGATTACAGGCATGAACCACCACACCCAGCCAGGTTTTTGTGCAGACGTAAGTTTTCAACTCATTTGGCTGGATTGCATAATAAGACTAATTTTAGCTTTGTAGAAATGTACCAAGTTATTTTTCAAAGTAGCTATACTGTTTTGCATTCCTACAACCAATGAATGAATGCTTCTATTGTTCCACATCCTTGGCAGCATTCAGTGTCATCAGTAGTTTAGATTTTAACCATTCTAATGTGTGTGCAGCAGTATCTTATTGTTTTAATTTGCAATTCCTTAATGACATGGGAAGCATCTTTTCATATGCTTATTATCATCTATATATATATCTCTATATATATATCACCTATATATATACTATTTTTAGAGACAGTGTCTCTAAAAATATATATGAATATATAAAATATATATAAATATATAATATATAATATATAAAATAAAAAATATATAAATATATGTATATATATATATATATATTTTTTTCCCCCTTAGAGACAGTGTCTCACTCTGTTGCCCAGGCTGGGCTCAAGTAATCCTCCTGCCTTATCCACCCTGGTAGCTGGGACTACAGGTGCATGCCACCACGCCTGACTAAATTTTTTTTTTTTTTTTTTTTTTTTGAGACGGACCGTCGCCCAGGCTGGAGTGCAGTGGCCAGATCTCAGCTCACTGCAAGCTCCACCTCCCGGGTTTACGCCATTCTCCTGCCTCAGCCTCCCGAGTAGCTGGGACTACAGGCGCCCGCCACCACGCTCGGCTAGTTTTTTGTATTTTTTTAGTAGAGACAGGGTTTCACCGTGTTAGCCAGGATGGTCTCGATCTCCTGACCTCGTGATCTGCCCATCTCGGCCTCCCAAAGTGCTGGGATTATAGGCTTGAGCCACAGCGCCCGGCCCTAATTTTTTTTTTTTAAGACAGGGTCTCAGCCATGTTGGCATGAGAAGTTCGCCAACATGGCAAAAGCCCATCTCTACTAAAAATACAAAAATTAGCCAGGCCTGGTGGCGGGCGCCTATAATCCCAGCTACTCGGGAGGCTGAGGCAGGAGAATTGCTTGAACCTGGGAGGCGGAGGTTGCAGTGAGCTGCGATCGTGCCATTGCACTCCAGCCTGGGTGACAAGAGCAAGATTCCGTCTCAAAAGAAAAAAAAAAAAAGACAGGATCTTACTGTATTGCCCAGGCTGGTCTTGAACTCCTGGCCTCAAGTGATCCTCCTGCTTCAGCCTCGCGAAGTGCTGGAATTACAGGCCACTGTGCCCAACCTCCATCTATATGTCTTCTCTCACTTCCTTATTTTAAATTTATTGTGAAGTATTTTACTGTTTTTGAAGCTATAGTAAATAGAATTGTTTTCTTAATTTCATTTTCTTTTTTCCCTTTCTTTACATGTTGCCTTGAGATGAGATTAATTTTATTTTCAGATTGTTCACTGCAAATGGATAAAATACATTGATTTTTGTATACTGATCTTGTATGCTTTGACTTTGATGAACTCGTTTGTTATCTAAGATCATATCTTCTGCAAAAAGAGATCGTTTTACTTCTTCCTTTCCCATCTGGACTCCTTTTATTTGTTTCTCTTGCCTAATAGCCTTGACTAGAACTTCTAGTACAATGTTGTATAAAAGTGACAAGAATGGACATCCTTGTCTTGTTCCTGATCTTAGGGGGAAAGCATCTAGCCTTTCACCATGAGTATGATGTTAGTGTGGGTTTTTCATAGATGTCCTATAGCAGGCTGAGCAAGTTGGGGAAACTTTTTTTTTTTTTTTTTTTTTTTTGAGACGGAGTCTCGCTCTGTCGCCCAAGCTGGAGTGCAGTGGCGCGATCCTGGCTCACTGCAAGCTCCGCCTCCCGGGTTCCCGCCATTCTCCTGCCTCAGCCTCCCGAGTAGCTGGGACTACAGGCGCCCGCCACCGCGCCCGGCTCATTTTTTTTATTTTTAGTAGAGACGGGGTTTCACCGTGGTCTCGATCTCCTGACCTTGTGATCCGCCCGCCTCGGCCTCCCAAAGTGCTGGGATTACAGGCGTGAGCCACCGCGCCCGGCCAGGGGAAACTTTTTAAGCATATAAATGCTTGGACCCTACCATTACAGTTTTTGATTCACTGAGTCTGGGAAGGACCGGTATCTTTAGTTGTACAAAGGTATATAAGAAAATAAAAGGTGGCCGGGCGCGGTGGCTCAAGCCTGTAATCCCAGCACTTTGGGAGGCCGAGATGGGCGGATCACTAGGTCGGGAGATCGAGACCATCTTGGCTAACACAGTGAAACCCCGTCTCTACTAAAAAATACAAAAAACTAGCCGGGCGTGGTGGCGGGCGCCTGTAGTCCCAGCTACTCAGGAGGCTGAGGCAGGAGAATGGCGTGAACCCAGGAGGCGGAGCTTGCAGTGAGCTGAGATCCGGCCACTGCACTCCAGCCTGGGCGACAGAGCCAGACTCTGTCTCCAAAAAAAAAGAAAAGAAAAGAAAAGAAAAGATATATAAGTTATTCTGATCCACAGGGTTGAAAATATCTGCTGTATCATGGTTGAAGTATCTTATACTTCATTCTTTTAAAATCTATGCTACCACTCTGATTCTCCCCCCTCAACTGAGCACCTTGGACTTAATATTATTGGGTTCCTACTGCTATATTCTTAACTCTAATCCTTTTGGATACTAAACCATGAAAAATGGTTTGTATTGCATAGGTTAACTTATTTTTTTATATACTGGGTATCATTAGGATATGGTATTAAGATTTATTTTCACCTATAAATAATGTAAGCTACTTGATGATCCCACTTATGGCTGATTTCCTTCCTTATCATAGCAGAGGTGGTACTCAGAACATAATTTTATTTTCCTTTTTTTAAAATTTCAATAGGTTTTGGAGAACAGGTGGTATTTGGTTACACAGATAAGTTACTTAGTGGTAATTTCTGAAATTTTGGTGCACCCGTCACCCGAGCAGTGTACACTGTACCTGATGTGTAATCTTTTAACCCTTATTCTCCCGAATCCCCAAAGTCCACTGTAGCGTTTTTATGCCTTTGCATCCTTGTAGCTTAGCTCCCACTTAATGAGTGAGAACATACGATGTTTGGTTTTCCATTCCTCAGTTACCTCACTTAGAATAATGGTCTCCAATTCCATCCAGGTTGCTTCAAATGCCATTATTTTGTTCCTTTTTATGGCTGAGTAGTATTTCATGGTAGATATATACCACATTTTCTTTATCTACGCATTGATTGATGGGCATTTGGGCTGGTTCCATATTTTTGCAGTTGTGAATTGTGCTGCTAAAACATACATGTGCAAGTATCTTTTTCATATAATGACTTCTTTTCTTCTGGGTAGATACCCAGGAATGGGATTGCTGGATCGAATGGTGGATCTACTTTTAGTTCCTTAAGGAATCTCCACACTGTTTTCCATAGTGGTTGTACAAATTTACATTCTCCCCAATAGTGTAAATGTGTTCCCGTTTCACCACATCCATGCCAGTATCTATTATTTTTTGATTTTTTTATTATGGCCATTCTCACAGGAGTAAGGGGGTATCACATTGTGGTTTTGATTTGCATTTCCCTGATAATTAGTGATGTTGAACTTTTTTCATATGCTTGTTTGCCATTTGTATATCTTTTGAAAATTGTCTATTCATGCCCTTAGCCCAATTTTTGATGGGATTGTTTGTTTTTTTCTTGCTGATTTGCTTGAGTTCCTTGTAGATTCTGAATATTAGTCGTTTGTCAGATGCATAGATTGCGAAGATTTTCTCCCACTCTGTGGGTTGTCTGTTTCCTTTTGCTGTGCAGAAGCTTTTTAGTTTAGTTTAGTCCCATCTAATTATCTTTGTTTTTCTTGCATTTGCTTTTGGGTTCTTGGTCATGAAGTCTTTACCTAAGCCAATGTCTAGAAGAGTTTTTCCAATGTTATCTTCTAGAATTTTTATGGTTTCAAATCTTAGATTTAATTAAGTCTTTGATCCACCTTGAGTTGACTTTTTGTATAACGTGAGAGAGGAGAATCCAGTTTCATTCTCCTACATGTGGCTTGCCAATTATCCCAGCACCATTTGTTGAATAGGGTATCTTTCCCCACTTTACGTTTTTGTTTGCTTTGTCAAAGATCAGTTGACTGTGAGTATTTGGCTTGATTTCTGGGCTCTCTATTCTGTTCCATTGGTCTATATGCCTGTTTTTATACCAGTATTATGATGTTTTGGTGACTATGGCCTTACAGTATAGTTTGAAGTCAGGTAATATAATGCCTCCAGATTTGCAGAACATAATTATTGATGGTCCTTGTAAATTATTTTTTGTTTATTTTATCAATCTTATTTTTTTTTATTTTTACCCATATGAATAATAGTAATTTTGCTTCTTTAGGACACCATGTAAAATTGAACCTAGTATAAACCACATCCTCAGCACCAGAAAGCCTGGAAAGGAAGAAGGAGATCCTCTACAAAGGGTTCAGAGCCATCAGCAAGCATCTGAGGAGAAGAAAGAGAAAATGATGTATTGTAAGGAGAAGATTTATGCAGGAGTGGGGGAATTCTCCTTTGAAGAAATCCGGGCTGAAGTTTTCCGGAAGAAATTAAAAGAGCAAAGGGAAGGTGTGTGTAATTCAAGTTTGTGAAAAGGACTTAACTTAGTTGTGTGAAGGTTGAGCTGATCTACTACGTCTGAAGAAAACTAACCTTATACTTAGCACCTTTATGTGATATTTCTATGGTTGTACTGTTTCTTTCTGTGTATCAGCCAAACTCCCATTGCTGCCTTCCACGAAAACTCCTTGAGGTGTGGGGGTACTGAGTATGTTTAGAAGTAAAGGAAGAAGTTCTGAACTGTGTGAACAATTTATGTTCCCCAATACAATAAGCAGGTGGCTATGATCCCTGACATGCATATATGTGCATTCCATGCATCCCTATTAAGTACTTTCCTAATGCTATTGCTTGAAATATTCCACTTTACCTTTGATATTTTGTCTGAAATTTCTCCAGGAGCTTATTTAGATTAACCTACTAGGTCACACTGCAATGATTTAGATTATGGATATTCATATTTTTAAAAGACATTATAAATTTAAAAAGTTTAAAAATTGAGATATGGGAATTTTTGGGAAACAGGAAACGGTTCTGATTCTGGAGCCTTGAGTACTTGAAAGCAAGAGGTAGGGCAGAATGGGCTGGAAAGTAGGGAAGTAAGGCATATGGGGCTTAAGGCTTGAGAAGGTGAAGGAGAGTAAAGAAGGGTACAGAAAATGAGGTAGGGGAGGGTCCACTTCCATTTAGACATTTTTTATTAGGATCTATAAGGAGAAAGTAATGTTTCTTTTATACATGGATGTCCAGAATAACCTACTAATATAGCTCAGCTCTCTTAAGAGGATGTAGTGTTTGTGGGGTTAGCTGGGAAACTTAACCATCACTTATACTTTGAGGAGCAATCTTTTCTGAGTTCCAGGTGACAACTTTGGTAAAGCAGACTGTTAGTAAGTTTGGAATTGTTTTCATTTGTTACACTAATTAGTGTCATCCAAGATTGTCAAAAGTGCTCTGGGTTCAAATTGAACCTGTGTGTCTAGGTAGGAGAGAGGGATAGTTGCAAAGCAAGGTGTTAGTTGAGTAAGGGTTTTAGAAAAGGAGAACCACTCCAGCAAAGAAATAGGCTAGAAGGGTGGCCAAATATGAACCAGAAAAGGAACTAGGTATCTAGATAAAAACTGTTTCCTAAGGGAAAAGCTTAGTCTGTACCAGGTATATAGAAGGAAAATGAAAGTCCATTTTAGGGCTGAGCATAGTGACTCACACCTGTAATCCCAGCACTTTGGGGGAAAAAAGACCAGCCTGGGCAACATGGTGAATTTTCATTTCTGTGGGAAAAAGAAAAAGTACATTTTGTTTTCAACTAGCCAGAGAAGGACCTACTCTAGATTAGATGGGATTTAATTAGGAATAAGAAGGCACTGACCTCTGAGAATTTTTTAATATTCATTTCTATTGTGTTGTTTTGTTTTGTTTTGTTTTAAATAGACGGGGTCTCCCTGTGTTGCCCAGGCTGGTCTCAAACTCCTGGGCTCAAGTTATCCTCCCACCTTGGCCTTTCAAAATGCTGGGATTATAGGCATGAGCTACCATGCAGACCTTAATACTCATTTCTCAGCTGGTCTCTGAATCTATTTCATGAGCTTGTATAAATTCCCATCTGTGTATAAGTTTGTACCCTTATATAAATCCTCATTTCAATAAATGTGGTTTCTAGTTATTGTCAAAAACTGGCTTCGAAGACTTGCTAACTACTTACTCTCAGGGAAGAATACAAGAAAAGAAGAAGCCACAATCAGGGCCTACACAAAGGTTGTTTTTCTTTGCATTGCACTTCCAAATCATTTTTCCCTCTTCTTTCAAAAACTCTGGCTTCTTTCAGATTTCTATCCTCTAATTCTTTTCTATTTCCTGAGCCTCCTTAGTGTACTCACCTCAGACTTTTCAGTCACACCCCATCATTCATTAATTGACTAATAAGCACATGGCTCACTATCTATGCCTCTTTACCCTAACCTGCAAAACCCTGCATGGCCAAGCATGGTAGCATGTGCCTGTAGTCCCAGCTACTCAGGAGGGTGAGGCAGAAGGATTGAACCCAGAAGTTTGAGACCAGCCTGAGCAATATAGCAAGACCTCATATCCAAAAACAAACAAAACCCCATGTGACTTAGCCTTTGCCTATCTCTCCAACCCCATCTTTTTATATTCACCCTCTTACTATGCTGCAACCACACTGAACTTCCTTTGGATTCTTAGACACAGTGGTCTTTTCCTGCATTAGGGCCTTTGTGCCACCTAGTTGGTTAGCCTAGAATCTTACCCCAGAACTTTGGCCCCTTATCATTTAAGTTACAGCTTAATAATGTCACTTTATCAGAATGATCTTCCCTGATCACTGGTCTTAAGTAGCCCTCCCTTGGTTCACCTCCATCTGTCTACCGAGTCACACATTCTCACGTCATCTATTTTATTCTTTTTCTAAACTGATTTTCTTGTGTGTGTGTTTCCCCCAAATTTGATTGTTAGCATCACATAACCAAGGACTTTGTATTATGTACCACTGAAACCTAAGTACTCAGAGTTGTGCTTGGCACATAGTAGGTATTCAATATTTTTTCCTTTTAGTAGAAACCTGTGTTGTTCAAAGGTATTCTGTTTTTTTATTGAATGGATAAATAAAAGAATAGAGGCCTAGACCACAAGTTGAGGACCTTGTTCCACTTAAATCATTTTCATCTGTATTAGTAACATATGTGTTGAGGAGATGAGCTCCAAAGGCAGTTTTGGACAGAATGAGTTACTATGAGGAATAATACCTCAAGCAACTTTACTGTTTCTAGCCGAGCTATTGACCAGTGCAGAGAAGAGAGCAGAAATGCAGAAACAGATTGAAGAGATGGAAAAGAAGCTAAAAGAAATCCAAACTACTCAGCAAGAAAGAACAGGTGATCAGGTAATTTTTCTTTTTTCAATACACAAAACTAAAATTTATTGAAACAAACTTAAACATTGTAAAAATATAGAAGGTTAAAATCCTCCCAACCCCCATTTAGAGTTTCTGGTAGCTTCCTAGCTGTTAGTAGCAGGAAAGTTCAGCGGGAAAGTAATTTAACAGGTGACTTCAAATAGAATTTGTGTCATGTGAAATAAGTGGTGCAGTTTATTGACTTCTTAGTTATACTCCAAATCATTATGTTGTTAATTCTGGCTTAAGCTTTTTATTCTAGCTATGTTCCATTAAAATGGGATTGCCTAAAGAGATTTAGTATATGCCTGGCACTGCTCAGTTGAGTACAACAGTACCGGTTTAGAGTAGGAATATAAATTATTGGAAATGACTTTTGTGGTATACTCATCTTATCTTGTTAGTGGATGTCTAGGGAAAGAGTACAGTAAAGCTAATGTTAGAGCTTGAAAATAGTATTTTCTGGGTGCAAGGGACATTGATTTTGTTTATTTAATGCAAACAGCAAGAAGAGACGATGCCTACAAAGGAGACAACTAAACTGCAAATTGCTTCCGAGTCTCAGGAAATGCCAGGAATGACTCTATCCAGTTCTGCTTGTCGAGTAAACTCTTGTGCCAAGTAAGATTACATTGGTGGAAGGGACAGTGCCTATAGGAGGGCATTTAGACACAACCCTTGATTCTCTAGTGCCTTGAAGTCTCTTTTACAGTATTGAGACATGGTTTTTATAAGTCTCTGTCACAACATAAGCTTTGATTCTGATTAGGGAGGACAGAGCATTGACTGTTTTCCACTGAAGAAACATGTTTCTTATAGAAACAAATACATTAAATGTTTTTAAAAAGCAAAATCACCCATTTCTACCACCAAGAGATGACTACCATTAACACTGTTCTGTCTTTTCTTTTGTGTTGTATTTTTGTTTTATTTTATAAAAATGTCAGCTTACCATTTTGTAATCTGCTTATACTATTAATGCAACTTGACATCTATTATCAAATATATTTCTGCAACATTTTTGATAACCAAAGGTTCCATCTTCTTTAAGAGAATTTGGATTGACAGTAATAATTTATCTTAGAGTAAATATTATATTTAATGGAAAAACCTCCTGGACTTTTAAAAACTAAACAGTTCTTTCTGTGGGTATCGAGCACATGATTTAGAACAAGTTTCTTCACAGAGAAACTTCACTTGCGGAGAACATTTGGCAGGAACAACCTCATTCTAAAGGTGAGTTGTATTTGACAACCTTGAGAAGAACTTGCTGATAACAAATGTATTATGTAATAAATGGTAAATATTTTTATTATGATAAAGGGATTGAAAGAAAGAGGGGGACTAGGATGCTAGGAATTTAGTGTAGGCATATGCTTTATGATAGGAAAGACATTTGAAAGAGTTTTTTTTAAAGATTCCTCAGTGTTTCAAAATATTTGGTTTAATTGTAATTTTAAATTTACACTAACCACCAAATCTTATATTTTAGTTACTGTACACTAAACAGCCAAGACACTAAGGAAGGTGTTTCTTTTCAGGGAAAAAAAAAAATTGAAGCTACTTTATATTCAAATTGGTTTTCTTCAGAACATGTTAAAAGTGGCGAAACATGGCCGGGCGCGGTGGCTCAAGCCTGTAATCCCAGCACTTTGGGAGGCCGAGACGGGCGGATCACGAGGTCAGGAGATCGAGACCATCCTGGCTAACACGGTGAAACCCCGTCTCTACTAAAAAATACAAAAACTAGCCGGGCGAAGTGGCGGGCGCCTGTGGTCCCAGCTACTCGGGAGGCTGAGGCAGGAGAATGGCGTGAACCCGGGAGGCGGAGCTTGCAGTGAGCTGAGATCCGGCCACCGCACTCCAGCCTGGGCGACAGAGCCAGACTCAGTCTCAAAAAAAAAAAAAAAAAGTGGCGAAACATGAATATCTACTTGGAAATGGCTTTGCAAAAATAAAAATAAAAAACATTAAAATCTAATTAAACCTCTGTTTCTAACCAACAATTTATTGGAAATGTAAAGCATGGAGGAACATTGTTAATAAAACAGGGGGATAGAATTGGCAAAATCCAGCATCGTGGGGCTAGCAACCCAGTTTGTTGAACAAAAACTCCCCCCAAAACTCTATAGAATAAAAGAGATTTAAGAGGCATTTGAACAATCACAGTATACGGATCTTAACTCTGCATTCCCAATTCAAACAAACTTTAAAAAAAAATTATTTATATTTTTTTGAGACTGAGTCTCACTCTGTCACCCAGGCTGGAGTGCAGTGGCGCGATTTCAGCTCATTGCAAGCTCTGCGTCCCGGGTTCATGCCATTCTCCTGCCTCAGCCTCCTGACAGGCTGGGACTACAGGCGCCCGCCACCTCGCCCAGCTGATTTTTTTTTTTTTTTTGTATTTTTAGTAGAGACAGGGTTTCATCATATTAGCCAGGATGGTCTCGGTCTCCTGACCTCGTGATCCGCCCACCTTGGCCTCCCAAAGTGCTGGGATTACAGGCATGAGCCACTGTGCCCGGCCAAAACATTTTTTTAATTGGTAAAATATGAAATTTCTGACTGGACATTTGATATTCATAAATTGCTCATTTTATAGGTAGGTATCATGTTTTGGGATTGGGATTTTTAAAAAGCCTCTTT
The DNA here is from genome assembly GCF_003255815.1 of Theropithecus gelada. Classification (NCBI taxonomy): domain Eukaryota; kingdom Metazoa; phylum Chordata; class Mammalia; order Primates; family Cercopithecidae; genus Theropithecus; species Theropithecus gelada. The sequence goes on from NC_037674.1 coordinate 15,524,236, forward strand.
TAGAAATATGTACGGAAATATTTGCAGATAAAATGACATGTCTGGAATTTGGTTTATTTTTTTTTTTTTTTGAGATGGAGTCTCGCGCTGTGTCACCCAGGCTGGAGTGCAGTGGCGCGATCTCGGCTCACTGCAAGCTCCGCCTCCCAGGTTCACGCCATTCTCCTGCCTCAGCCTCCGAGTAGCTGGGACTACAGGCGCCCGCCACCACGCCCGGCTAGTTTTTTGTATTTTTAGTAGAGACGGGGTTTCACCATGTTAGCCAGGATGGTCTCGATCTCCTGACCTCATGATCCACCCGCCTCGGCCTCCCAAAGTGCTGGGATTACAGGCTTGAGCCACCGCGCCCGGCCAATTTGGTTTAAAATAATCCTGTTGGATTGGGTTTGGGGCTTAGTGACAGTGGTAGGGAATCTAAACGGAACATGATCATCTATGTTTAGGTAATTATTAAATTGTTTAATGACCTTTTATATGTTTGAAGTTTTTTGTTATTAAAAAAACATTGCCTTGCTGCTTTCAAACAATACAAAATACTGATTAATTGATCTGGTTGTCTTGAAGAGTAAAGCATTTACTCCTAGAGTATGTATCTAGTCTCTCTTTCTCTAGGTCCCAGTATACCTTTCTCCATTTTTGATGAGTTTCTTCTTTCAGAAAAGAAGAATAAAAGGTTTGTTTGTTTGTTTTTAACTTAAGAATGTTCTGTTATTATAAGTGAGGATAAATTAGGGGCTACTGTTATGAAAAAAATTGCTAAGTGAGGTATGTCTTTTTCCAGTCCTCCTGCAGATCCCCCACGAGTTTTAACTCAACGAAGACCCCTTGCAGTTCTCAAAACCTCAGAAAGCATCACCTCAAATGAAGATGTGTCTCCAGATGTTTGTGTAAGGAGCAGTATCCTTAAGTTAATGTAAACGGGCTAGTGGATTGTTTATTCAAATCCACAAAAGCTTAAGGTTAAAATTGAAACCACTGACTTGAATTAAGCACATGAAAAGATGCTCAGCATTATTACTCAACAGGGAAATGCAAATCAAAACCACAGTGAGATACTACTTTATATCCACTAGGATAGCTATAATAAAAAATTATGCACAATAACAAGTGTTGGCAAAGTTGTGGAGAAACTAGAACATACATTACTGGTGGGAATGTAAAATGGTGTAGCAACTTTGGAAAACAGTTTGGCAGCTCTTTAAAATGTTAAACACAGTTACCATATGATCCCACAGTTCTGTGCCTAGGTATATACTCAAAATAATTGAAAACACATGTTCACACAAAAAATTTATACACAAATGTTCATAGCTATATTACTCATGATAGTGGAAACAACCCCAAATGTCCATCAACTGATGAATGGATAAACAAAATGTTGTATATCCATACCATGAAATATTATTTGGCTATAAAAAGGAATGAAGTACTAATACATGTCACAACATAGGTGAACCTTGAAAACGTTATGTCAAGTGAATGAAATCAGATACAAAGACCACATATTATATGATGTCATTTTCATGAAATATCCAGAATAGGCAAAGGTATGGATTGAAGTTTTCCAGGGGATTAGGGAGAGGGTGGTGGAGAGTGACTGCTAATGGGTATGGGGTTTCTTTTTGGAGTGATGAAAGTATTCTGGAATTAGATAGTGATGATGGTTGTACAACCTTGTGAATATACCAAAAACCACTGAAATACACTTCAAAAGGGTCAATTTTATGGTGTATGAATTATATATCAATTTTTATAAGTGAGGATAAATCACTAATTTTAAAGCCTTTTGCACTTTTAATTTTTTAACCAACATAGCAAAAGACATTTGTTCTTTTTTATATAAAATACCTTTTGTGGCAATGCAAAAGTTATGTGGGCCAATCGTTTTTCTTCAGTAATGTTCTATATTAACCGCTGTAGACTAATGACATAATGCTTAGGGTGAAAAGACCCTGTGTAGACATTTAAGTCAAAATAACCTTTATTATTGGCATTTTATTAAAGTTTTAAGGAGGAAAAATCATTCTCTTCAAACCAGCCTCTGGAAGCTTGTCATGAGACTGAAAAGAATTGAGTATGTTTAATCTGAAGACTTTTAAGGGGTGATGTGAGCAGTAGCTTTAGTGACTTAAAGCAGCGTTTTCCACATCCTAGGGAATCATTTGGAGGAAGTTTTTTTGAAAACACTTTTTCATTTTAGTTTCTTCTCTATTGAGGTATATTTTATATCCGGTAAACTGCACAAATATTGTACAGCAGGGTGAATTTTTCCATGCAATTTTTTCTCCTAGCAAGATATAGAATTATTTCCATCAACTCAGAAGAGACTAGGGAGTCTTTTGTGACTAACAGTGCTTAAGCCCCATTCCATCAATGTGCCATTGGAATTTCCAGGGAAGAAGTCCAACCATGTATTTTTGTCGTTTAAAAAATACTTTCTCAGATAATTCTGATACAGTTAGTCTACTGACTGCTATGAAAAGACAGTGATATAAGAGTAATTGATTACATACTGTGTTCTGGAGTATACCACCAGAGAACAGGCTGGATTTGGATGCAGTGGTTCTAGATTCAGCTGTTCAAGGCTACGCTTATTTGTTAAAGGAGTCCAACTTCATCGACCTTTTTTTTTTTAACCAATCTTTTACTTGAATTTTGTTACTAGGTACCTAAAATATGTAAGCTACTAGGGCTATAAGTAGTATTTGCATAAAATGTATAGATTATAAACATCTATTTTACTTTAATCACATATATAAATACATATATATATATATATATATTTTTTTTTTTTTTTTTTTTTCTTTTTCTTTTTTAGATAGGCTGTCTGTCACCCAGGCTGGAGTATAGTGGCGTGATCTCAGCTCACTGCAGCCTCTACCTCCTGGACTCAAGCATTCCTCCCACCTCAGCCTCCCAATTAGGTGGGACTACAGGTGTGAGCCACTATGCCTGGCCAATTTTTTATTTTTTGGAGAGACACGGTTTCGCCATGTTGCCTAAGCTGGTCTCAAACTCCTGGGCTCAAGTGATCCTCCCGCCTCAGCCTGCCTCCCAGAGTGTTGGGATTACAGGTGTGAGCCAATACACCTGGCCAAATCTTTTTTTTTTTTTTTTTTTTTTTTTGAGATTGAGTTTCACTCTTTCACTCAGGCTGGAGTGAAGTGGCATGATCTCAGCTCACTGCAGCCTCTGCCCCCTGGGTTCGAGCAATTCTCCTGTCTCAGCCTCCTGAGTAGCTGGGATTACAGGCGCCTGCCACCACGCCCAGCTAATTTTTGTATTTTTAGTAGGGACGGAGTTTTGCCATGTTGGCCAGGCTGGTCTCGAGCGCCTGACCTCAGGTGATCCACCCACCTCAGCCTCCCAAAGTGCTGGGATTACAGCCACTGCACCTGGCCTATTATTTTTTTTAACTATACTTTGTTTCTTCCAGATGTACCGCCCACCTTTAGTTACTCAGTCAGAAATTCAAAGTATATGTCAAATTGGTAATGATCTAGAAGATTAATCTCTAGTATCCATATGGGTTAAATCAGATAGGCACTATTTGTATACTACAGGTAAATATGTAAAGTGGTGTAATTTCTCTGAGGACAGCTAAGTAATACATATAAACTTTAGTGTTTATAACCTTTTGACCTGATAACTCTACTTTTAGGAATTAATCCTAAGAAAATTAAAGTGTTTCTAAAGATTTATGTATATTTAAAGTAGTTTTAAACTAGTAAAAAACAGAATAGCCTGAAAGTTGGTTAATTTCTTATAGACCCACAGTGTGGCCATTATGTTTTTAAAGAATTTTATATAGCATAGGAAGGAAAAAATACAAAAAGTATGAGAAACAGCAATACACAGTATCATGAATGCTACATTCCCTGGTTTTAAAACTCCTTTTTAAATGCATAGAATATGCTGTGCATGTATCCTACCAGACATACATGAATTATCTTTAAGAAATAAATAAAAATTAGGTATGTAGCATAGGGGAAGAAGACCTAAAAACTAGGAGGATAGCAGATTATTAGAATATTTACTAAGTGAAAGCCAGAAGAAAGATAGTATTTGTGCTTTACTTCATAGGTGAAATTTGTTGAGGAACAAAACATTGCCCAATATTTTTCTTTATATGGAGAATCTTCCTGGTACATTTTTTGGATGAAGTATAGTTTACTGTGTTCATGATATAAAAACCTTTTTATCTTTGCCTAGATATTCTGATATGCTATTTCTGTATCCTATGTCACTGAGCTACTGTGTCTCTCTCAGTAAAAAAGTTCTTCATGTATTGAAATAGTTTAGCTAAACTTTATATGGTTTTCACTTCAGGATGAATTTACGGAAATTGAACCCTTGAGTGAGGATGCCATTATCACAGGCTTCAGAAATGTAACAATTTGTCCTAACCCAGAAGACACTTGTGACTTCGCCAGAGCAGCTCGTTTTGTATCCACTCCTTTTCATGAGATAATGTCCTTGAAGAATCTCCCTTCTGATCCTGAGAGACTGTTACAGGAAGAGGATCTAGATGTAAAGACTTCTGAGGACCAGCAGGCAGCTTGTGGCACTATCTACAGTCAGACTCTCAGCATCAAGAAGCTGAGGTGATTGGGAATTTACAGGTTTTACAAACCAGATTGTTTACTCTCTTATTCTGTGTGTGTTTGTCAGTTATAGTAATCAGTTATCAAGTTCTTACTAACTGCCAGGTACTGTGCTAAGTGCTTTGTATGAGAGTAGGGCTGCCCCAGATAAAATGTCAATGGTTGATTTGGATGTGAGGGTTAAAAGTAAACTTTGATGGTGAAGAAACTAAGTGGTCCGAGAGGGGTATTGTACCACTGAGGAAAACTTTGCAAAGTGTACATGATTGTCAAAAAGTAGGCATTTAGTTTTTCTTTAATATTGAGTTTAAAATAGTGGTAGGATAGCTTTTGTTAATTTTATTTATTTATTTATTTATTTATTTATTTATTTATTTATTTACTGAAACGGAGTCTCTGTCACCCAGGCTGGAGTGCAGTGGCGCTATCTCAGCTCGCTGCAACCTCCGCCTCCTAGGTTCAAGCGATTCTCCTGCCTCAGCCTCCCAAGTAGCCGGGACTGCAGGCGCGCACCACCATGCCTGGCTTATTTTTATATTTTTAGTAGAGACAGGGTTTCACCATGTTGGCCAGGCTAGTCTCAAACTCCTGACGTCAGATGATCCACCCGCCTCGGCCTCTCAAAGTGCTGGGATTACAGGAGTGAGCCTCTGCGCCCGGCCAGCTTATGTGAATTTTAAATAGGCAACTAGAGATGTGCTTTTTAAAAAAGTATCTTTTGATAGAGAGGTGAAAATGAACTATGGAATAGATATGAGGGAATGGCTTACAGCCAGGGTCTGAGCCTTGTTTTAGGTCAGCTAATTTAAACTAATTCCAGTTTTAAGAATACTTTTTAATTTGCTAATTTTTGCTTTTAAAGCTACATTTTGAGAGACCAGATGCAGTGGCTCACCTCTGTAATCCCAGCACTTTGGGAGACTGAGGGGGCAGATCACTTGAGGCCAGGAGTTGAAGACCAGCTTGGTCAACAAAAAAAAAAAAAAAAAAAAAATTTTGAGCTCTACTCAAAAAAACATTTTTTTTGAAACTTTTTCCCTACAAGCTTTTAAGCACATTTGCTAGGATGTATTCACACTGCATGATTTGGGTTTCTCTTTTCTTTGCCTAATCTTTTCTTATTGAAGAAAAAAAAGTCCAGAGAAAGGATAAAGAGGAAGAAAGTGTCAATGTTAGTCAGTGTTTCTCAATATTATGGAATATAGAGTAGATATTTACTATAGGTAATATCTTTATTTACTATAGGTAAATAAAGCATAAATCCAGAAATGTATGCTTGTTCACCAGATTTAGACATGGCTTGTTCACCAGATTTAGAGGAGGTTACCTAGATTCTGATTTGGGGAAATAATGGACTTGAAAAATGAGATTATTGCTGAGTGCATTGGCTCTTGCCTGTAATCCCAGCACTTTGGGAGGCTAAGGTGGGAGGATCCCTTGAGGCCAGGAGTTTAAGACCAGCGTGGGGAACAAAGTGACGCCTTGTGTCTAATAAAAATCAAAAAAATCAGCTAGGCATGGTAGTACTCACCCAGCTATCATTTCCTGGGCTCAAGTGATTCTCCCACCTCAGCCTCCCAAGTAGTCGCAGAAATTAGCTTTTTTGTTTTACAACCTTTTAGCTACTTGGGAGGCTGAGGTGGGAGGATCACTTGAGCCCAGGAAATTAAGGCTGCAGTGAGCCATGATCGCACCACTGCACTCTAGCTTGGGTGACAGAGTGAGATCCTGTCTCAAAAATAAAATGAAAAGTAAAAAAAAAAAAAAATGAGACTATCAAATAAATTGATAACAAATTATAAATTATTTAAACCTAAATTTTATTAAATTGTATTAAAAATAAAAGTATAACATAAAATTATAAAATTTATAGATTAAGGCTGGGTGCAGTGGCTCACACCTATAATCCCAGCACTTTAGGAGGATGAGACAGGTGGATCACATGAAGGCAAGAGTTCAAGACCAGCCTGACTAACATGGTGAAACCCTGTCTCTACTAAAAATACAAAAATTAGCCCAGCGTGGTGGCAGGTGCCTGTAATCCCAGCTACTCAGGAGTCTGAGACAGAATCACTTGAACCTGGGAGGCAGAGGTTGCAGTGAGCCAAAATCGTGCAGTTGCACTCCAGCCTGGGTGACAAGCAAAACTCTGTCTCAAAAAAAAAAAAAAAAAAAAATTATACATTAAGAATTTATGAAATTATAACAAAGTTTATATATATTACTCCTTTTTTTTTTTTTTTTGAGACGGAGTCTTGCTCTGTCGCCCAGGCTGGAGTGCAGTGGCGCCATCTCGGCTCACTGCAAGCTCCGCCTCCCGGGTTCACGCCTTTCTCCTGCCTCAGCCTCCCGAGTAACTGGGACTACAGGCACCTGCCACGACTCCCGGCTAATTTTTTGTATTTTTAGTAGAGATGGGGTTTCACCGTGTTAGCCAAGATGGTCTTGATCTCCTGACCTCATGATCCACCCACCTCGGCCTCCCATAGTGCTGGGATTACAAGCGTGAGCCACCGCGCCCGGCCGCCAATATATATTATTCCTATAAGAATTAACTTATTTGTGATTCTTTTAGCCCAATTATTGAAGACAGTCGTGAAGCCACACACTCCTCTGGCTTCTCTGGTTCTTCTGCCTCGGTTGCAAGCACCTCCTCCATCAAATGTCTTCAGATTCCTGAGAAACTAGAACTTACTAATGAGACTTCAGGTAGGATCATACATACCACTATATCCATGCCTAGCGAACACTTGTTTATCTCAGCAAACTGAGCTCTATGTTTTTCTTTCCTTCTTTTTTTGAGACAGGGTCTCACTCTGTCACCCAGGATGGAGTGCAGTGGCACAATCATAGCTCACTGCAGCCTCAAACTTACTAGGCTCAGGTGATCCTCCTACCTCAGCCTCCCGAGTAGCTGGGACCACAACTGCACCACCACCATGCGCAGCAAATTTTTGTATTTTTTTGTAGAGGCGGGGTTTCGCCATTTTGCCCAGGCTGGTCTCAAACTCCTGGCCTCAAAGGATCCTCCCGCCTCGGCCTCCCACTCTCTGGGATTATAGGTGTGAGCCACCATGCCTAGCCTAGGTGTTTTTCTTAAAGAAGTTGCCCACCGGGTACAGTGGCTCACGCCTGTAATCCCAGCACTTTGGGAGGCTGAGGTGGGTGGATCATGAGGTCAGGAGCTCAAGACCATCCTGGCTAACACAGTGAAACCCCGTTTCTACTAAAAATACAAAAAATTAGTTGGGCATGGTGGCGGGCGCCTGTAGTCCCAGCTACTTGGTAAGTTGAGGCAGGAGAATGGCGTGAACCCGGGAGGCGGAGCTTGCAGTGAGCCAAGATGACGCCACTGCACTCCAGCCTGGGCGACAGAGCGAGACTCCGTCTCAAAAAAAAAAAAAGACAGAAGTTGCCGTAAATTGTGAAATTTCTAGAATAGATTAGTACGAAGTGAACACAGTTTCATAAACACCTGAGACAGGTGAGTGTAGTTAAATTAACAGTGCTGACTGTGTAACCTTGTTTTTTTTTTTCTTCTACTCTGTTATAATATCCAGTTGAAGCATTAGGTTATTTTTTTGGTGATATCTTTTCACCTTTCCCTCCCACTAGCAGAAAACCCTACTCAGTCACCATGGTGTTCACAGTATCGCAGACAACTACTGAAGTCCCTACCAGAGTTAAGTGCCTCTGCAGAGTTGTGTGTAGAAGACAGACCAATGCCTAAGTTGGAAATTGAGAAGGAAATTGAATTAGGTAAGTACCATTGAACGCATGTCCTCTGGTGTATGACAGCATACAAATAAGTGATTATTTGTACTTAAGCTTGATGCTTGAGCAGTGTAAATATTCCTAGATTGTATTTTTTAAAAAAGCAATATAGAGGATGACACATCAGTAACTTCATGTCTTTTTTTTTTTTTGAGACGGAGTCTCGCTCTGTCGCCCGGGCTGGAGTGCAGTGGCCAGATCTCAGCTCACTGCAAACTCCGCCTCCCGGGTTCACGCCATTCTCCTGCCTCAGCCTCCCGAGTAACTGGGACTATAGGCGCCCGCCACCTCGCCTGGCTAGTTTTTTGTATTTTTTAGTAGAGACGGGGTTTCACAGTGTTAGCCAGGATGGTCTCGATCTCCTGACCTCGTGATCCGCCCGTCTCGGCCTCCCAAAGTGCTGGGATTACAGGCTTGAGCCACCGCGCCTGCCACTTCATGTCTTAATAATAGGAATTATGTCTTCTCCTCTTACAATTTTTAACAAATTATTTTTAAAAGTACTGTAGATACTACTAACTGGCAAATATACCAGTGCCTCTGTTCCTTAAACCAGGAGGTAAAAGCTAGAGGGCTGTATATGTTCACAGTGATTTTTAAATGGAATCAAACTTTATCAACAGGTAATGAGGATTACTGCATTAAACGAGAATACCTAATATGTGAAGATTACAAGTTATTCTGGGTGGCACCAAGAAACTCTGCAGAATTAACCATAATAAAGGTGGGACTAATTCTTTGTAATTTCAGTTACTTTGTAAATAATATGGATTGAAGCAATAACTGTCCTTATGGTACCATCACATCTTTCTAATAATCTCTCTCAATATGTCCAAATATATTAAGTATCCTTTCAGTTTCATTTTTTTGAGGAAATCTCTGCTGATAGTTTCTGGCCTGCTCCAATCTGGACAAGTTATACATTAACTTTCACACAATCACCATCCACAGTCACCTTGGAATTTCCATTTATTATCATCCTAGATATTCACATTACCTTTTTATTATATTGGATACCTAGTTTCTTTTTATCCTTTTCTTTCTTTCTTTTTTTTTTTTTAAGGACAGGGTCTCTCTCTGTCATCCAGGCTGGAGTGCAGTGGCATGATCACAGCTCACTGCAGCCTCAACCTCTTGAGCTCAAGCAATCCTCCCACCTCAGCCTCTGGAATAGCTAGGACTGTAGATGCACGCCACCACTCCCAGCTAATTATTTTTTGTAGAGACGAGGGCCTCCCTGTGTTGCCTAGGCTGGTCTTGAATTCATGACTCAATCAATTCAATCAATCCTCCCACCTTGACCTCCCAAAGAACTGGATTACAGGCATCTAACTTTGCTTTTGAATTTTTTTGCCATTCTGAGTCTCAAAGCTTTGTGTGAAGTTATTTTTCCCGCTTTCTGGATCCTTATAGGATCTTATTCTTGTCCCCACTATTCTGAAATGTCACAATTACATGCCTTTTCATAAGTTTGTTGTCACTTATATGTTAGATACTCAATGGCCATTTCAATCTGTCAGTTCCCTCAGTTCTGAGAAATTTTCTTCAATGGAGAAATTATTTTTTCCCCTCAGTTTCCTCTGTTCTCTTATTCTCTAATTCCTTTTATTAGAGGTACATATGGCATCTTTTGGAGAGAACCTCTAAAAATTTAACTTTTTTTCTCCTATGTTTTCTCTTTTTACTTTCTGAGTATTTTATCAGCTTAATATTTTTGATCTTTTTACTAGGTTTTTATTTCTATATTTAATTTTCAAGAGCTTTTTTTATTCTCAGAATTTTCTTTGTAGCATTCTATTCTTTATTTCAAAGACAATATTCCTTGTCTTTCTGAAAATACTAATGATACTTTAACATTTTTTTCTCCCTTTGTCATCTGTTTCTTCTTGTTTTTTTTTTTTTTTTTTTTTTTTGGTTTTTTTTTGTCGGTTTTTTTTTTTTTTGTCGGTTTTGATCTCTTTCACACTACAGGCTTTCTTCAAGTCTCTGACTCTCTATTCATATTTAAGTATGGGACACTGAAAGCTAATTGAAAGCTCTGTGTATATGGAAAGACCTTGACAGCTGTGGACCTCAACGTAGAATGATCTAGCTTGGCCATTTTATTGGAAAACCCTCCAATCTTTAGATCTTTTCTCTTGAGCTGATCAGAGAAGTCTTCTCCCTCAGAGGAGACTTCTGATTTTCTGCCTGGAGCATATAAGCCTGGCTTCTAGCTTTCTGAAAGCCGAGTAAGGAAATTGGTCTGAAGAATGGAAGGGCAGGGAGGTACATCTTAACATCTTAACCGCTGCATATATAACATCCGATATATACACTTTTCCCTGTTTTCCATGTTATTTCTATGCCCCTCCGTGGTGCCTAGTGCTCTGTAGTCCAGAGCCCTTCTGTTTTATACTCACTAGGTAATAAACTTCTGGTCTTCGAGAATAGTGGAGAGGTAGTTGCTGGGCTAGGCTATTGGAGCAGAGGAGGGAAGCTGGGGTCTACCTTCCTCTTTTTTTTGAGACGCACTTTTGCTCTTGTCACCCAGACTGGAGTGCAATGGCACGATCTTGGCTCACTGCAGCCTCTGCCGCCCAGGGTCAAGCAATTCTCCTGCCTCAGCCTCCCGCGTAGCTGGGATTACAGGCACCCGCCACCAAAAACCCAGCTAATTTTTTGTATTTTTAGTAGAGACAGGGTTTCATCATGTTGATCAGGCTGGTCTTGAACTCCTGATATCAGGTGATCCACATGCCTCGGCCACCCAGAGTGCTGGAATTACAGGCATGAGCCACTACACTAGGCCTACCTTCCTCTTAAATGGGATTCAGTCACTCCTGTCTTAGCTCCACCCTCAGCGTCACTTCCATGGGTAATTGGTGCTGGCAGTTATATACTATAGGGAAATAGCCTTGTAGTGTAAATGTAGCTCAGCTTTCTCCTCTGCCAAAATCAGTTTTTATTCTAACTGGATTGTTACCTCCTCTTCTCTTTCCAGCTTATTCTCTTTCCAGAATTTGTTGCTATTGTGTCTTTTATAGTAGATTTATGCCTTTAAAAATATCTCTTTATTATTTCTCTATCAGAAGGGCTGGAAGGAATGTGTTTCAACCTGCCAGCCATAACCATATACTTAATTGAATTTAATTTTTAAAATACAATATCTTACAGGTATCTTCTCAACCTGTCCCATGGGACTTTTATATCAACCTCAAGTTAAAGGAACGTTTAAATGAGGCCTTTGATCATTTGTGCAGCTGTTATCAATATCAAGATGGCTGTATTGTTTGGCACCAATATATAAACTGCTTCACCCTTCAGGTTTGTAATACTAAAAATATAATTTAAAGTCCTCAAGTAGAGAGATTTGTGCTCCATTTCTCATAGGAATTTAGTACAAAACCTATCAATCTTCTAGAAATAGACCAATTCAATTATAAGTTAAAAGCATTGATAATTTTCTCAAGTTATTTTGACCAAAGATCTCTTTGGTATTCTTTTAACTTTTTTTGGTCAGTTGTCAAGCATAAATAAAAGTAGAATTGTACAATGAACTCCCATGAACTAGTCATCTATGATAATCTTAGCTCATGGCCACTCTTGTTTTAGCTATGCTACCCCCACTGGATAATTTTTTAAACCCAGACACAATATGTCATTTTACTCTTTGGTTTCTTCTTAAGAAGGTTTGCTACAGATTTTGATGATAATATAAATTCTCAAAAACAGTTGGAATGAGGGTATTTTAAAACATTTATTAAGTACCTATTTTGGGCCAGGCTCACTCTTGATGCCATTCATCATTATGTCATTAAATCCTTACAAACAATCTTATGGGAGATTGCAGTATTATTAAAACTGGGACATAGACTCAGTCTACAGAGGTGCCTGTGTTCCAGTAGAGAACAAGGAAGACTACAAACCATCAGTGACCAAGGTATTGAGTATAACTACAATCTGCCAAACTTGAGAAATAGTGAGTTTTCTGTCCTTCAATTTCCAGGATCTTCTCCAACACAGTGAATATATTACCCATGAAATAGCAGTGTTGATTATTTACAACCTTTTGACAATAGTGGAGAAGCTTCACAAAGCAGAAATAGTCCATGGTGACTTGAGTCCAAGGAGTCTGATTCTCAGAAACAGGTTGGTCCTTTTCATTGTTATAATTCTATCAGCTTTCTCTTAAAACATGGATAGTTGCCACTTTTTTTTTTTTTTCTTTTTGGAGGCGAGGGTCTCACTCTGTCACCTAGGTTGGAGTACAGTGGCATGATCTCGGCTCACTGCAGCCTCCGCCTCCCAGGTTCAAACGATTCTCCCATCTTAACCTTGCTAGTAGCTGGGACCACAGGCACGCACCACCACGCGCGGCTAAGTTTTTGTATTTTTCGGTAGAGATGAGGTTTTGCCATGTTGCCCAGGCTGGTCTCAAACTCCTGATCTCAAGTGATCTGCCCACCTCAGCCTCCCGAAGTACTGGGATTATAGGCGTGAGCCACTGCACCCGGCCAAGTTGCCAGTTTTTAAAGCATTTTGATAAATGCCATATGGAGGAACACATTATGTTAAGAGAATATTTACCTAAAAGTAAAAAATCATTGAGAATAATTTAAAATAATTCAAAGAAATAAACACATTGAGGAAATAGACTAAATCAGATAAAATAATTAATCACTGAGTATTGTGATGATATACATCAAGACAAGATATAAAATATGAATATTTTGAGGAATATAAAGTGGATTGTTTAGTCATTCTTTGAGTGGGACCCGTGCCAATCTAGCGAGGATGCCAGCAAAATCAAGGCACTGCTCAGTTTCATAGACCAAAGCTTAAGTCAGGCCTGACTGACATGTTAGCCAAGAGAAGTGGGTAAAACTAGAGTTCAAATACAAACTATGCCAAGGAATGGGGCTTAGTGTTCAAATTAAACCCAGTGTGTCCATCAGGTTCAAGGAGTGAGCACAGAGCAAGATAAATGAATACTAAGAACTGTGAAAATATAGATCACGTTCAGGCATTAATTAGGCAAAAACAGTCCAACATTTTTGCTTTGTGAAAAGGACTAGAGGACTACTACGTTCTTTTAGTGATCATTGGTGTTATAGTGTTTGAGTAAAAGCAACCTGGTTTAAAGATGCTTTGTCTGCCCAACCGGATGTCTTGGATGAGGTGTTAACTGTTTCTGAGGCCACTGGTATATACTAATAGCTGGACTTATTCTTTACATTTCTTCTGACGACTTAATCTATAAGAAGAGATTGAATTAGACTCTAATTTATAGTTAACATGGAAATTAAAAGAACCCTCAATGTGTTCCTGTGATTGTAACCAAAAGAACCCTCAATGTGTTCCTGTGATTGTAACCAAAAGAACTAGAGAATCCCACCTTCTCCCCTGAGATAGCACAGTCAAAGTCTTTCCCAGACATAATGTAGCAGCATTTCTCATCCAGGGCACCATAGATATTTTGGATGAGACAATTCTTTGTGCAGGTATGTTCTAAGCAATGCAGGATGTTTTATATTCCTATTCCCCCCACCCACCCAATTAAGTGCAAGTAACAATCCCCTAAGCCGTTGTGACCACCAAAAATCCCCCAAAATTTCCAAATATGAGAACCCCTGGTATATTTTCACTCTACTTAACAACATTAAAATGACAGTGCTGAAATTCCCAGGGCTATGGAAATTGGAAGCAGAGGTATTTTCTAAGCCTTTTAGAATTAGGCATTTGTGGTCTATGGAGTACGATAACCCTTCTCTCAGCCACCAGAGGCTCTAGGAAAGTACATAGTATTAAAGAGGCATTGCTTTTTACTTTGTCACTGCTTATCAAATTTAATCAGAAATTTCACATAGATTGATAAGGAATTTAAAGCTAGAAAGGGGCCGAGCACAGTGGCTCATGCCTGTAATCCCAGCACTTTTGGAGGCCGAGGTGGGCAGATCACCTGAGATCAGACCAGCCTGAACAACATGGAGAAACCCCATCTCTACTAAAAATACAAAATTAGCCAGGTGTGGTGGTGCATACCTGTAATCCCAGCTACTTGGGAGGCTGAGGCAGGAGAATTGCTTGAACCTAGGAGGCAGAGGTTGCAGTGAGCCGAGATCGTACCATTGCACTCCAGCCTGGGCAACAAGAGCAAAACTCCGTCTCAAAAAAAAAAAGCCAGAGGCCGGGCGCGGTGGCTCATGCCTATAATCCCAGCACTTTGGGAAGCTGAGGCGGGCAGATCATGAGGTCAGGAGATCGAGACCATCCTGGCTAACACGGTGAAACCCCGTCTCTACTAAAAATACAAAACGTTAGCCAGGCGTGGTGGCAGGTGCCTGTAGTCCCAGCTACTCGGGAGGCTGAGGCAGGAGAATGGTGTGAACCCAGGAGGCAGAGCTTGCAGTGAGCCGAGATGGCACCACTGCCCTCCAGCCTGGGTGACAGAGCAAGACTCCATCTCAAAACAAAACAACAAAAGCCAGAAAGGGCTGGATGCAGTGGTTCACATCTGCAGTCCCAGCACTTTGGGAGGCAAAGGCAGGAGGATCTCTTGAGGCCAGGAGTTCAAGACCAGCCTGGTCAACATAGCAAGACCCCATCTCTACAAAAATAAATAAAAGCCAGAAAGAACCTTTTGAAATTGCTTAGTTTAGTTGCTTACTTTAGTTTCTACATATTTTTTGTGAGGAAAATGAGATCCAAAAAAATGGAATGTCCTATCCAAAGTAACAGTGAGTTAGTAGCTAATTAAAGGACTAGGACACCTTCATGCATGCTTCTTTTTATTAATCTATGAAACATTTTTTCCTGTGCCTCCAAATTTATATAAATATTTTACAATTACACTGGGCATGGTGTCTCACATCTGTAATGCCAGCACCTTGGGAGACCAAGGCAGAGGATCACTTGAGCCTAGGCGTTCAAGACCAGCCTGGGCAATATAATGAGACCTCATCTCTACAAAAAAATTAAGAAATTAGCCAGGCGTGGTGGCACACACCTGTAGTCCCAGCTACTTAGGAGGCTGAGATGGGAGGATCGCTTGAACCCAGGAGGCAGAGACTGCAGTGAGCTGAGATCACACCACTGTACTCCAGCCTCAGTGACAGTGAGAGCTTGTCTAAGAAACCAAACAAAACACACACATGCACACACATATTTTATATATATATAAAATACACACATATATTTTTTATATATCAGAATCCACAATTCCTATGATTGTAACAATAGATATATATACTATATATATATATAGAATATATATATATATTTTTAATTATAGTATAGTTTAATGGTGGCCAAAAAAGGTTGGATCTTGTGCCAAGGAAAAATGGGAGCAATTGTCAATTTTAAAGTAAAATACATAGATCATTCTGTGCTGTGGAGGTATGTAACTGGAGTAGTTAAAGCCTGTATTTAGGAATATTGCACCAATATCAGGAGTTTGAGGGAACTAATTGAGAAAAACAGAGACAAAAGGAGCACATGAAAACCCACTCTTTTCATTTATAAACAGTTCCTATGTCTCCATGGAGAATAGTGTTATTAGGATAGATAAACCCAAGGAAAACAAAATTAATTGATAATTAATTAGTATTATAAAGTTTTTTTTAGTAAATAAGAACTGGAATTACGAATAAGAGTAAGATAAAATATGGTGTTTTACAATATAGGTAGGACTTTATAAAACAGACTTGCATTGTTTTCCATTAAACTCTGGAAGGAAGAATCTGAACAATACCTGGAAAGCCTATCTGGAATAGTAAACAAGAAAGGCTATGACACCTATAAAATTTTAATTTCCTCCATCATAATTCCTGTCAGTGTATAAATCATTGCAATTGTATGTGTTAATGTGTACAGTACAGGGAAGAAGCCTGTGCTCTGCCTCCATACTTACTTTATATAATATGGAAGCTTGATAAATGTTTAATGGTGGCCATGCATGGTGACTGAAATATACTTTGTGTCACCAAACTGGTGACATTCCTTCCGCATTGGGTGGACACTGCCACTACTCTTGAGTCTTACAGGTGCATTTTCAAAATTAACCACTGGAGGGAGTTGTCGGCATAGCTAAGATGTACTCAAGGTACCTTTTTTTTTTTTAAAGACCAGCTATGCAGCTTCTTTCATGGCCTATTTTTATTATCTCCTTCTCTTAAATCTGGGCTCAGAATCCACGATCCCTATGATTGTAACGAGAACAATGAAGCTTTGAAGATAGTGGACTTTTCCTACAGTGTTGACCTTAGGGTACAGCTAGATGTTTTTACCCTCAGCGGCTTTCGGACTGTACAGATCCTGGAAGGACAAAAGATCCTGGCTAACTGTTCTTCTCCCTACCAGGTAAGTGTAAAACAAGCCTGAGCAAATATGGAGAGGGTTTCTTAATCTCTTTATTATCTAGATAAGCTATAAAAGCTGGTGTTTACTGATACTGACTCTCCCAGAATAGATGACCTAGTTTTCAAATATCACCAAGTGAAGTAAAATGTAACATTTTTGTGTTACAGCATTGAAGAATATACACATACACGTGCAAACACATGACTAACTGTAACCAAGTGCCAGGGCCATTCCTACTGCCTACCACCCATGTAATCTTTTATAAGTCATTTTCTGTGATCTTCTCTGTAAAAAAGGGATAACAGTCTCTGCTGTGTGTTTATCAGAATTGTTGTCAGGAGTAAATGAAGTAATGTATATAAAAAGAACATTAGCACAAACGTAAAGTCTTTTGTATGGTGGTGTTATATGCAGAAATTCACTCTAACTCAGCTCTAGACATAAGACATTTGCTGATTGAATATGTAGCACAAACCTGAACTAATCATGTGGACCCCATTTAGATCACAGTTGGAGTTCATGCAAACTCAGTAGGTCTACAGATTTGAATGTGATAGTCCAAATATTTCATCTTTTGTTCTTAAGGAGATCTCCTAGAGTTGGCTCTATTGATCATTTCTTTGGAGAGCTTCTCCCTTTACTGTAAGGGTGAGGAACAGTCTACTAAAATGTATGTCATAAATTAAACTTAGTTAAGCACTGTAATACCTTTCAACTTCCTACCGAAATAAGCTGCCATGGTAGAGGCAGAGAATTATTTTAGCTGATGGTGCTTTTTGTGATTTCAGGTAGACCTGTTTGGTATAGCAGATTTAGCACATTTACTTTTGTTCAAGGAACACCTACAGGTCTTCTGGGATGGGTCCTTCTGGAAACTTAGCCAAAATATTTCTGAGTAAGTATTGATGAATTTCAGGGTCTCTGCCCGTCCCTGTAATTTTCTGTTTCTCTTGGTAGCTATCTCTGCTTTGGCAGCCTTAGTTTTTTTAACCCAAATGCCATGATTCCAGTAGTTTCAGCGAGTTTTCATTAGAGTATCAGCAGAGCATCTAGTGCAGGATAAAAGAACTGCTCATTAAAAATAAGATTCAAAACTATTCAGACTTCAGGACCTCATTCTGAATGTAGCTGTATCTTCCAGACTACAGCTATAGTATGGAAGCTTCCCAGTTTAGATATGTGAAAATAAACATTTCATGAGAATAATTTCCTAATCAATTGGTGTTAGCCTTAAATTCCTATTTATTTATTTATTTATTTATTTATTTATTTATTGAGGTAGAGTCTCGCTGTGTCACCCAGGCTGGAGTGCAGTGGTGCAATCTTGGGTCACTGCAACCTCTGCCTCCCAGGTTCAAGCGATTCTCCTGCCTCAGCCTCTTGTGTAGCTGGGATTACAGGCGTGCACTACCATGCCTGGCTAATTTTTGTATTTTTAGTAGAGATAGGGTTTCACCATGTTGGCCAGGATGGTCTCGAACTCCTGACCTCGTGAGCCGCCCACCTCAGCCTCCCAAAGTGCTAGGATTACAGATGTGAGCCACTGCGCCTGGCCTAAATTGCTTTTTAATAACGATTATTACCAAAAGTTAATAAGCATCTCTTGAAAAGACTTACATTTCTAAACTGTATGCTAATTTTAGGCTATTATTTATTTAATAAGTGGATAGAACCGAACCAGATAACTGAATCTCCTGGTGAAGAAGTAAATGGTCTCTTAATAAGCACTGCTTGGTCTCAGAACCTTAGTACTCCCTCAAGCCTGCTCATAATTATTAAGTCTGCCGAGCATGGTGGCTCACACCTGTAATCCCAGCACTTTGGGAGGCTGAGGCAGATCACCTGAGGTCAGGAGTTTGAGAGCAGCCTGGGCAACATGGTGAAACCCCGTCTCTACTCAAAATACAAGAAAATTAGCCGGGTGTGGTGGCCCATCCCTGTAATCTTAGCTACTTGGGAAGCTCAGGCACGAGAATCACTTGAACCTGAGAACCCGGGAGGCAGAGGTTGCAGTGAGCTGAGATCGTGCCACTGCACTCCAGCCTGGGCAACAGAGTGAGATCTCCATCTAAAAAAAAAAAAAACAACAACAAAAACAAACAACTTAAGTATCTATGTTCCATTTTAGCTTAGCTTAGCAAATAAGTTCCCAGCATAAGTTTGCCAGTCTGTCACCTATTGTTATACTCTTTGGTTAAAAAAAAAATCCGTGTTGAAGATTTAATGCCCCTTCTCTATTTTCCTCTTTGAATAATTGAATTATAGTTTTCTCTTTATTTAATTCAGAACTTGGCCAGTGTTATCTCTTACATGTACTTTTTAAAATAGGCTTGAAATACAATGTAAGACATATAGGATGGATATAGGTATGTCCACTTGGCTATGGGCCAGACAGGTCTGGCTAACACAAGCAGAAACAAGTGGGGTCAGTTGGGGTTTCCTAACAGCCCTGCCTTATCTAATAAGGGAAGTTTCTCTGATCAAAAGAAAATAATAATAAGCAAAGGTACAAACATATTAAGCAGTAGTTACTTTAGTCAAGCTTACAATTCTCAGAGAATTGTAAAGATGATCCACTACTTGGGTGGGAGAAAGGAGCTATAGCCTTTTTGATGACCTAGACTCTAGGAAAGTTGGAAGAAATAAAATTCCTTTTTCTTCTATTTGTAGAAGAAAAGTGCTATGCCTTAGTACACAGAGGAAATTTATAGATTTAGATGAGAGAACTTCTTTCCCTTTATGTGCATTGTATCTTGGCTTTTCCCACTATGGTAGCCCTTTTTTGTAGTTCTTCCCTGGGCTTTCAAAGGACTATTTGAATGATCTCTAACCCTAGAGTTCTAGGTATTACCTTACACCATTTTGGTGCATAAATGTACCACTGAGTTAAACTAAAAGAAATTATAATTTTCATATGCCTAATCTTGATGGAAATGGTTTTATATATTTTTAGGCTAAAAGATGGTGAATTGTGGAATAAATTCTTTGTGCGGATTCTGAATGCCAATGATGAGGCCACAGTGTCTGTTCTGAGGGAGCTTGCAGCAGAAATGAATGGGGTTTTTGACACTACATTCCAAAGTCACCTGAACAAAGCCTTATGGAAGGTAGGGAAGTTAACTAGTCCTGGGGCTTTGCTCTTTCAGTGAGCTAGGCAGTGAAGTCTCACAGATTCCTGCCTCAGAGCAATGGTTGTATTGTGGAACACTGAAACTGTATATGCTGTAATTTAATTTAGGACACATTTAGATGCACTACCATTGCTTTTCTGCTTTTTGGTAGACGTGTATTTCGAATATACGAAAAACTGACATTTTTTACACAGTGATATGCTTACTCATGGCCTTGTCTAACTTTTAAGAAGAACTATTTTATTCTAAACAGGCTCATTACAAATGGTTACCTTGTTATTTAACCCATTTGTCTCTACTTTTCCCATTTGTAATTTGTAAAATGTTCTCTTACGATCACCATGTATTTTGTAAATAATAAAATAGTATCTGTTAAATTTGTGCTTCTAACATGTCATGTAGTCTTTGCAAACTAAAATAACAAATGGCTTAATTTTGCAGAGAGGGGCTATTTTGCCATGGAAATTTATATATCCTAGACTTAGAATTGTTGCAATAGGGTTGTGATGAGACAGAATAGCCAACTACTTCTTTAGGTGGGTCTGACCTTCAAATAAGTGGTCTAGACTGAAAAGTAGGTAAGATGATATGCATAAGACCAAATTTCCTTCAATTTCAAGTGGCATGATTGTATATGTGGCTTATGTTTTAATGTTTTCACTTTTTTGGAGACAGGGTGTCCTCTGTTGCCCAGGCTATCACCTGGCCTTTCCAGACTCTGGCAATTTTCCCACCTCAGCCTTCCAAGTAGTTGGGAGCACAGGCTCACACCACCACATCTGGCTAATTTTTTGTACTTTTGTAGAGATGGGGTTTCGCCACATTGCCCAGGCTGGTCTCGAACTCCTGGGCTCAAGTGATCTGCCCACCTCGGCCTCCCAAAGTGCTGAGATTAGAGGCGTGAGCCACCATGCCCGCCCCTGATGCTTTCACTTTTATCCACCAAGCCCCTTGGTCTATTTATATGATCTAGTGGCGCTGCTACTGGGTCTCTTGATTAGGAATCTGACTGTTAGAAAATAAAAGCAAATGTGTTAAAGAGGGTTTAGCAACCTTTCAGAAATGGAAAAATCACCATTCTATTACATGCAGAATGACTTGGAGGGGGCAAGGGTCAGTGAAAAAATAAAAGGAAATTTTGTTTGAAAGATTTGAGGAAGCAGGAGGTCAGAATAAAATGATAACTTTGAAGTATGAAATAGTTTGGAAGAGAATAGGCCTAGATAAAGTACTGGACTCCCAAAAGGAAGCATGAATTACACCTGGCCTCAGGGATAGGGAAGAAAATTGGTAGAAAAAGGCAATGAAAATTATCCAACTATCAGCTGGGCACCGTGACTCATGCCTGTAATCCGAGCACTTTGGGAGGCCAAGGAGGGAGATTCACATGAGGCCAGGAGTTTGAGAGCTGCCTGGGTGACAAAGTGAGCCCCGTCTCTACAAAAAATAAAAATAAATATAAATTAGTTGGGTGCGGTCTCACATGCCTATAGTCCTAGCTACTTGGGAAGCTGAGGCGAAAGGATTGCTTGAGCCTGGGAGTTCAAGGTTTAGTGAGCATGATTGCGCCATTGCACTCTTGCTGTGGGCGACAGAACAAGACCCTGCCTCTAACAAAAAAAGGAAAGAAAATTATCTAATAACTTCATATCTAAATATCAAAATTACCTAATGTTCCTCCATGCTAGTGCCTTATTTTTTTTTACTTTAATTGTCACTGTTACTGCTCTAAGATTGCTGGAAAGCAAAAAATCCTACGTATGTCTCAACTAAAAATATTTAAGCATATATAGTTGAAGCACTGCAACATGACTTGGATCTGAAAGATAATCAACTTAGAAATATTTGCTCTTAACCAAAATACAGCTCTCCAAACATTCTCACATTTGCTTCCCGTACTGATGATGTAAAATGATATATCTGTATCTTTTACATAATCAAGCCCCTCTCCTCTCTGCTCTCCTCATTTCTCAGTTCACTCTGTTGACACATGAAGTTATTACTCTGAGACTGGACAGTAAATTTAGATTTATTCTTAATATAGGCTTAGCTACTATGTAGTGAATTCTTTAGCAACCTTGACAGCAGGGTGCTGTGTAAGTAAAGCTTTGTTTCTGAAGGTAGGCTGTGAGGAAAGGGAGGAGAATCTGAGGAAGCTACTTTGTTAGAGAACTTGCTGTTTTGCCACCCCTCCTTGCATTCCAATCTCCTCCAACCCCAGCCCTTCTTTGTAGAGAGAAGAAAAGGCACCTGACCAATTAGGACTTACAATGTCTTAGGTTTTCTGTTTGCCTAAGCATAAAACCACAAAGTGAGATCCTTTCCATTTCCCTTATATTTTATGCTTATTTGTCTTGGGAGAAGGAAGCATTTCCTTTTTGGCAGAAGTTTCAAATGGTTCTTATTTCTTGTCTCACTAAGGCAGTAATAGTGTAGTGATGGACCTGGTTAGGTAGTGAGGGACAGCTGAAAAGGCAGGAGTTTTACTTCTGTTTGAAAAGAGACCACATAACATATAGCATCTCACCATTCACAAAGTGTTTGTACACCCACAGATAGTGCTCTAACTGATGCCAAACCTGAACCTGGAAATAAAAAGATTTTCTTGGAGCAGTAGGATTTCAGACTGTTGGTTGAGCTTATCTCAAGGTGGATAAGAAAGCCTTTGAGAAGGTTAGCACAAGGTTCTTTGAAATAACTCATTGGTGTCTTTAAGCTGAAGCCTTTAAGCAAAGACAGCAAAGAAGTGCTTTTCTGTTGCATCTGAAAATAAGGAATTCTTCCAACTGCACCAGTTCTTCTAATGTGCCAAAATTAGCTTCTAATTTGGCTCCTAAAATTAAGGTTTCCCTAGTGAGGAAAATGCATTTTAAAAAATTTTTTCTTGTGGCCGGGTGCGGTGGCTCAAGCCTGTAATCCCAGCACTTTGGGAGGCCAAGGCGGGCGCATCACGAGGTCAGGAGATCGAGACCATCCTGGCTAACACGGTGAAACCCCGTCTCTACTACAAATGCAAAAAATTACCCGGGCGCGGTGGCGGGCGCCTGTAGTCCTAGCTACTTGGGAGGCTGAGGCAGGAGAATGGCGTGAACCCAGGAGGCGGAGCTTGCAGTGAGCCGAGATCGCGCCACTGCACTCCAGCCTGGGCGACTGAGCGAGACTCCATCTCAAAAAAAAAAAAAAAAAAAAAAATTTTTTGTAATATTGCAAACTTCTACCTTAATGGGGTCCTTGGTTCTACCAGAGACATAAGAAGCTATGAATATTTAATAGGACAAAGATGGCATTTTAAGTCAGTATGTGAAAAGATTATTTAATAACTGGTATTAAAACTGTGAATTAGGCTGGGTGCAGTGGCTCACACCTGTAATCCCAACACTTTGGGAGGCTGAGGCGGGTGGATCACCTGAGGTCCGGAGTTCATGACCAGCCTGGCCAACATGGTGAAACCCCATCTCCACTAAAAATACAAAATTAGCCATGTATGGTGTCGCATGCCTATAATCCCAGCTACTTGAGAGGCTGAGGCAGGAGAATTGCTTGAACCCAGGAGGTGGAGGTTGCAGTTAGCCAATATCATGCCATTGTACTCCAGCCTGGGCAACAAGAGTGAAACTCTGTCTCAAAAAAAAGAAAGAAAGAAAGAAAGGAAACCCACAATGGATTAAAGCTTGAACTCTATCCCCAGTGCCACTACTAGTTCATATAGCACCTTTGTGCAAATTAGAAAAGGCCCCTTCCTCTAGTGGATTCAGTACCTCCCAATGCACCATAGCTTGACTGAACTTCAGTCCCCACTTACGCCCTCAGCCTGGTACCTTTGTGCAGCAAATACACTGTGCAGTCTTATGCATTGATCTTGCCTGTTTCACTGCTTATCCCCAAAATAATTTTGGAGAAATCAGAAATTTTAATCAGAATTCAATGTAATAGATGGTTTTGCAATCTTTTGCCTGTGTGACATAAAAGCAAGATATAAACAAGAAGATTACTATTACTATAGTAGATAAAAAAAAATTAAATATAGCATAGCCACCTATCCTCCCCTCCAAAAAAATTAAAACACCATAAATTCAAACTAGGAACATTTACTGGCAACAGATATTTACATCTTTCTTTTGCCTTGACCCAGGGATCTTGCTCTGTCGCCCAGGCTGCAATGCAGTGGTGAAATCAATCTCCTGGTTTCGGGCCTCCCAAGTAGCTGGGAGTGTCGGTGCACACCACCACACCTTGCTAATTTTTTTAATCTTTAGTAGAGACAAAGTCTCACTGTGTTGTCCAGGCTTGCATCGACTTTCATCTGGTCTCATGACTCATCTCTATTGTTCGTACCCACCTCCAGCCAAATCAGAACCCTCCAAAGACTTTACCATGGCCTGTAAGACCCTACCCTATCTGACCCCACTCTTTCTCTGACCTCCTCCCTGACTCCCCTCTTCCTCACCCACACTGCTGTAGTCAGCTTCCTTGCTGCTTCTCAAATGTGCCAACTAATTTCCCTCTCCCTCTCTTTAAAGACTTTTGGCTTTAAAGGCCAGATGTTTTTTGGCAGAAAAAACATTTCTGCCTGAAAGTTTTTTCCTTGATCTTCAGGTAAATTACTCCCTTTCTTCCTTTCAGGTAGGTGTCTTCTCAAATCTCCACTCTATCAGAGAGGCTGTCCCTGACCATTTTGTACACTGTACAGAATAGCATCCCATCCCACACACACTGCTGTCACTTTCTATCCCTTTTTACCCTCCTTTATTTTTTTTCTATAGCACCTGTCACCGCCTCGTGCGTGTGTTTGTGTTGTGTGTATGCGTCTGTGTTGTGTGTGTGCGTGTATACATACACTTTTTTTTCTTTATCTTTCTACTAGAATTTGAACTCCTTAAGGGCAGGGATTTTCGTTGTTTCCTGTTTGACTGCACTGTCTAGAACAGTACCTGAACGAATGAAAATGTTTTACCTATCCAAAAAACTCTTAAAAATAAAAAATTGAAAACCAAAAGAAACAGGCAAAGGACATGAACAATCCACTAAAACATTTTAATGGCTCATATACATGAGATGTTCATTCTTAACTAAATAAAATGCAAAATAAATGAGAAATTGTCATTCACTCTAAATGGCTGAAAATTGTATTCGTAAGGATGATAAGAAACAGGCACTCATATATTATTAATTGGGACGCAAATTGGTACATTATTAGAAGTTGATTTGGCAAAATTCACTTAAATATTCCCTTTAGCTGAGAAATTTTTCTAAGAATTTATCTCACAAAAGCATTGACACAGGAGCTCAGAGAAAGCACTGTTTCTAACACTTGCCCTCTCCGCTTCCAACACTCGACAGTCCCCAGAGGGATAATCCATGTGACAGACCCCAGGAAGGTAGTCCTGGCACTAGTGCAGAGGCACTGGCAGACCATCTCTGCAGGCTTCAGGGTGCCTCGCCATTGGCAGGGAACGCCCTTCCAATTTGCTATGAGCCGTTGTAGATGGCAGAACCTGAGCTAGGCAGACATTTTCAGCCGATGTAGGGAAAAAAGCTGTGGGGAAAAGGTGATTGCCTTTCGTGGGGAGAGTGTATGGGAGTGGAAAGAGGAAAGAATGAAGGCTCTTACTTTTCAATTTGTACATTTATAAGCATTTTGAATTTTCTGACCACGTACATGAATTGCTTTTTTAAAAAACATACTGGGTTAATCTAGGCTAAGAAATTATAGGCCGTGTTTTTGTCATCTTTTCCCTCCTCTATGTTATAAAAAATAAGCCTTGTTAAATGTTCGTTTTTTAAAAAACTGGGACATTGGAAAGCTTTATTATCTAAACATGAAAGCAAGGTTGATATGGAATTCAAATGAGAATTAAAATAATTTTAAATCATTGAAGATAATATATCTGAGCTTTTATTTTTAGTATATGAAAAGTCATGTTTAAATGTTTTATAATGTTCTATTAGAGATGTGCTTTGTAAAATTACCATCTTCCTACTATTACAACTTCCTGTGTCTGTGAACAAAGTATAAAATTATATAAAATCCAACTATTTTCAACACAAAATACATTTTTTATGGCTTTCATATAAAAACTTGAGTTTTCACAAAGTGATGTATGTTTAAGAAAAGAACAAACAGTGATGAACTTAGGCTAAACTTCTGTAGACATGTGCTTTTTCCCTCAAAGCATATTACTTCTGATAATCTTGCTCCTTAGAGGCTTGTGTGGCCAACCTTCGGCTTATAAGCAGTGTTGTCCTGTAAATTCATGTTAGCCTTTCCACGGGAAACTGTGGCTGTCCCGCCAAACTGCTAGTTTTTAAGCCCCTTGTGAGCAGGGGACTATGTGTCTATTAATTTTATATACTCCCAGAAATGAGCACATGGTTCTTAAAAATAAGTCGTGAATTAAAATATTGGAAAGGAGGAGCCACAAGTTCAGAAAGTAGTTACATTGGAGCCGTGGTGAGAGGGAAAAATATCTGAATAAGGCTCTAGGTGTAGCTGAAAGTGTAATCTCACTTTCATTTTTAGTATGCCAGTTTATACATGTTTCTTTAACATGTAATAATTGACTGCTGACCTTACATTGCAATATACTTCACCGTCCTGTTTACACCTTTTTAAATTAAATGTTATTTTCACAAGTATATTCCACCAAAATGTGTACTGTATTTCCTATTAAATTGCATCAGTCTTGAAATTAAAGTGAGGATGGCATTTCATGAAAACAAATACCAATTAAAATCTGTGGACAAAAAGATAGATATGCATTTTATTTGTTTTCTTTTTTAAAACTTTTTTTTTTTTTTTTTGGCATTTTAAAGCCTAGCTGGCTCCCCACACCCCCGCACGCTCCCACCAAGAAATGGGTTTCACCATGTTGCCCAGGCTGGTCTTGAACTCCTGAGCTCAAGCAGTTCACCCACCTTGGCCTCCCAAAATGCTGGGACTACAGGCATGAGCCACCATCCTGGCCCTTATTTGTTTCCTTTTGCATTCTAAACAAAATTGAAAAATCTGATAACCCTAGAACAAAATGATCACACAGTTTAAAAAGATGACATGCATGAATCTTCAATGATGTTTTCTCATTCAAGGAAATGATAGCTAAGGGTGAATGAGTGTGCAGTGAGTCCAGAGTCCCAGCGAGTCAAGGGGGTCAGGCTGGCAGAAATATGAGTGAGACAGAATAGACAAAAGCTAACTAGCATGGCCAGAAGGGACGTTTCAGATCAAGTGTACCCCATCACTGAACAGGCATAAAGGCCATTGCTCAGGACTCACTCAGACAGGCATGTTCAATATCCTAGCATATGGACCAGTGGTCAAGGTTCCATGGTATAGGCCTTTGGGGGCAGCTGCACAGCTCCTCCCTGTACCATTCCTCTGTGACATTTTATTATGAATTGCCTTGGACTTGTCTATATGTGTGGACTTACCTCTCCAACTCATATAAGTTTGTTGGAGGCAAGTTCTCTTTTATTTTTTCGAGATGGAGTTTCACTCTTGTTGCCCAGGCTGGAGTGCAGTGGCACAATCTCAGCTCACTGCAGCCTCCGCCTTCCGGGTTCAAGCAATTCTCCTGCCTCAGCCTCCTGAGTAGCTGGGGTTACAGGAGCCCACTACCACGCCCATCTAATTTTGTATTTTTAGTAGACATGGGGTTTCTCCATGTTGGTCAGGCTGGTCTTGAACTCCCGACCTCAGGCGATCTGCCCCCGTCAGCCTCCCAAAGTGCTGGGATGACAGGCATGAGCCACTGCGCCCGGCCGGCAAGTTCTCTTTTTATGCCCTGGTTAGGATTTCAATATAGTGCTCACATTATAAGGGGTCGACTTTACAGGCCCAAGGTCTGCTTAGAACCTTCTCAGCATTGAGATGGCGCTCTGCCTATGGTACCAAACCAAACACTAGCATGGTGGCTAGAAATTCTGCCTTTAGCCAAAATATCTGGACTTGAATCCTAGCTGTTTAGCACTGGACAAGTTACTTCACCTCTCTGAACCAGTGTCATCTATAAAATGAGGATAACTGAAGTGCCTACTTTACGGAGTTTTGAGAACTGAAGCTTTTAAGTACACACACTTGTAGATGTTTGTATTGATTTAGTTCTAATGGTCTAAGGTTCTCTGGAAACCTCTCAAGTAATTTGAGATCTCCGCTGGTTGATGTCAGCTGGTTGGAGCCTTACTATCTTTTGACTTAATGTACACAGTATAGCTAAACCTGTAATATAATAAAGGTAAGTGAAAGAAATGCAGTATTCTGTAATTTAAAGATAAGGGAAAATTAGTTGTTTCTATCAGGATAAGTTTCAGGGAACCAAATATTTGTACTTAAAGAGATAGTCCTTAAGATCAGCTACATACCAAGGTATCAGGAAAGTCCATCCAGTCCCCATTCTCATTCCACAAGGCCGTTTCAGCCCAAAGGACCTCTGGCTTACAGCTGGGCTGCTTCTGTGCCATGTTCAGAGCGCAGAGATCTTTAAAAGGCTGTCTTGGGTCCTGTTTGCTCCGAGGTACCAGGCAGGGTCTTGCTGCCCACCAGCCACTTACAGGTGCATCTCAGTCTTCCTCTCCCCAACCAGGAGAAATGGCTTTCTAGCATAGGAGCATGGCCTACTGATCCCATTTAAGGCATCTAGTCCCTTCCTGAGACTCTCTTGTTGCTAGCGCATCTAGCCACACAACAGTGTTGCGGTCAACAGTGAACCTCATATCTGACTGTGGTCCCATAAGATATAATACCATAATTTTACTGTACCTTTTCTATGTTTAAATATGTTTACTTTTGGCCGGGCGCGGTGGCTCAAGCCTGTAATCCCAGCACTTTGGGAGGCCGAGACGGGCGGATCACGAGGTCAGGAGATCAAGACCATCCGGGCTAACACGGTGAAACCCCGTCTCTACTAAAAAAATACAAAAAATTAGCCGGGCGTGGTGGCGGGCGCCTGTAGTCCCAGCTACTTGGGAGGCTGAGGCAGGAGAATGGCGTAAACCCGGGAGGCGGAGCTTGCAGTGAGCTGAGATCCGGCCACTGTACTCCAGCCTGGGTGACAGAGCGAGACTCCGTCTCAAAAAAAATATATATATATATATGTTTACTTTTTATTTTTATTATTTTTTGAGGCAGGGTCTCACTCTGTTGCAGGCTGGAGTGTGGTGACATGATCAGAGCTCACTTCAGCTCCATTTTCTAGGCTTCAGCGATTCTCCCACCTAAGCCTCCCAAGTAGCTGGGACTACAGGTGTGTGCTACCATACCTGGCTAATTTTCTTTTTTGTAAATTAGAGACAGTATCTCACAGTGTTGCCCAGGCTGGTCTCAAACTCCTGAACTCAAGGGATCCTCCCACCTCGGCCTCCCAAAGTGCTGGTATTACAGGTGTGGGCAACTGCCTGCAGCCTAAATATGTTTAGATACACAAATGCGCACCTTTGTGTCACAGCTGCCTACAGTATTCAGTACAGTAACATGCTTTGCAGGTTTGTAGCCTAGGGGCAATAGCCTGCACCATATAGCCTAGGTGTACAATAGGTTTATACCATCTAAGTTTGTGTAACTACACTCTGATGTTTGCACGATGAAACTACCTAACAATGCATTTCTCAGAATGTATCTCTTATCATTAAGCTAGTATCTGTCATTAAGTAATGCCTGACTGTATTTCTATTTTATGCTGTGCTACATCCCTCACCTGAGCCAATGAATAAAAGGTAATCACTTGCTTAATAGGAAAAAGGAAAGGGGAAATAATAGAAAGCCCTGTGAACTCAATTCAGGAACTGGAAAACCTGGGCTCAACAGCTGCTTGATCTGATTAGGTCACTGCCTTTGCTTGCCCATCTAAACTAGTACTGACGGCTCCTACCTCAAAGGGTTCTTATGAGAATGAACACAAGACAGTAGGTGAGCATGGAAGTTCCCTGACTTAGAGCAAGCAGTGATTCGTGTCTGTTTCCCCAGCATCCAGCCCAGGGCAAGGCACATGGGAGGCAGTAGGAGCTGGTGCAAACCACTGGTGAATCTAAGCCACTGTTGAGAGAGATGCCTGACATTCTCATTCACTCCGGCCTGCAGCTGCAACCTGTTGACTCCCGTTTTACTCTTTGTTGAACACAGAAATGTGTTCATTTTTGCCCTCCAGGGCAGCAAATAATATCTTGGAATGTGGCAAAAAAGATAAGCCCCTAGGGTCAGGTGCAGTGGCTCACATCTGTAATCCCAGCACTTTGGGAGGCCGAGGCAGGCAGATCACCTGAGGTCAGGAGTTCAAGACCAACCTGACCAACATGGAGAAACCCTGTCTCTACTAAAAATACAAAATTAGCCGGGCATGGTGGCACATGCCTATAGTCCCAGTTACTCAGGAGGCTGAAGCAAGAGAATCGCTTGAACCCAGGAGGTGGAGGTTGCAGTGACCTGAGATCATGCCATTGTACTCTAGCCTGAGCAACAAGAGCAAAACTCTACCTCCAAAAAAAAAAAAAAGCCCCTATATATTAAGTTTTACTGTGGCCTCCACAGTGATGATGGGTACCACGAAGAATATAACAAAATGTAAGGCATGCTCACTCCCTTCAGATAGCTTATAATTTGGAGAAACAGGCCACAGCACTTAAAAGCCAAGATAATATATGAGAGAAATAAGTCAGTTAAAAACGGACATCTCAAGGGAAGCCATGAGCAGGAGCCGATGGAGTGGAGCAGTGTATGTGTTAGACTGAAGTAAGGGCTAGTGTGGCATGACAGGGGCTGGAGCTGGCTTATATTAGGTAGTTTTCAGCTGCAAAAAAAAAAAAAAAAAAAAAAAAAAGAACAACCAAAATATCTTAAGGGGTAAGAATATCTGTTATTTCACATAGCAGCAAACCTGGTGCTCAGAAGTTCATGTAGGGCCCAAGTTGTTTCCACCTTCCTATTCCTCCATCCTCAGCATGTTGGCTTTTGTCCTCGAGCTGGTTCCCTTGTGGGTCTCAGTTGGCTACCACAGTTCCAAGTTCCACAACAACTTGGAGCAGCGTAAGAAAACTTTCTCCCAAAACCCTCCCAGCTGGCTTCCTCACATGTCTCTTGGCCAGATTGTCACATATCTGGGCCTACACCAATCCCTGGCAAAGGGAAGGGCGTTACCAAGATTAGTTTAAACTTAAGATTCACCCCTAAGGGCTGGGGCTGGGGAGGGGCCTTTCGCTGAGTACACAGTTAGGAGAGGAGTGTACATTCTAATAAACAGGGTTTCTTCCAGCAAGGGAGGTGAGATGGATTTAGAAAGGCAACCAAGCCGGGCATGGCGGCTCACACCTGTAATCCCAGCTACTCAGGAGGCTGAGGCGGGAGGATCAGTTGATCCAAGGAGTTTGAGGTTACTGTGAGCTATGATGGCACCAATACACTCCAGCCTGTGTGACAGAGCAAGACTCCATTCTTTTTTTTTTTTTTTTCTTTAAAAAAAAGGTAACCAACAGTGTCTGCTATATAGGTAGTGTGTTGTTGGGAAGAAAAAAGGAAGGATTTGGTAACACAATAGCATCCTAGACTCTGAAATAGATCACCTGGGTTCAAACCCATGTCCTGTCATTTAATGACCTGAGTAAGTTAACATCACAATGCCTTAGTTGCCTCATCTCTGAAATGGGATTATGATGGTTCCTAGCCAGACTATAAATTTCATGGGGACAGGGTCTCAACTTGCTCACTGAGTTCTCCCCAGCACCTAGCAGAAAGCATTGTACCTAGCAGGTACTCAGTAGATATTTGTTGAATGGGTTATTTAATTGTATTGTGAGGATTAAGTGAGTTAGTGTATGGCAAGGGTTCAACACAGCACATAATCTAAAGTACGTGCTCAAAAAAATAGTGTTTCACTGCAGGCTTTGTAGAGATCTTTGGAACCCTCTGTCAGCGGTCCCCAACCTTTTTGTCACCAGGGACCAGTCTCATGGAAGACAGTTTTTCCACAGATGAGGGGTGGTGGGGGATGGTTTTGGGTGAAACTAAATTCTCAACCTAGATCCCTTGCGTGCACAGTTCACAATAGGGTTCGCATGCCTATGAGAATCTAATGCCACTTGCAGGAGGCAGAGCTCAGGCAGTAATGCTTGCTTGCCTGCTGCTCACCTCCTATTGTACAGCCCAGTTCCTATCAGGCCACAGAGCGGTACCAGTCCGCACCGTAGGGGTTGGGGACCCCTGCTCTGTGTGTGTCTTTTGGCTCCTTTGCACCACCTATGCTGCCAGGCTTAGCAGCAGCCCTGGAAACAGGTGTGTCAAGAAGGCTCTGCTCCTGGTGGGCCGGGGCTGAGATGGCAGAGGCCCATCCCATCATATGCCAGAAAGAGGACACACCTGTGAGTCCAGGACTTGGGACTCTACAGTTTGCAGCTCTGCTCACACTGGCTTCTGGGCAGCTCCTCACTTTGCCATTAACTCCTCAGAGTCAAGACCCAGACGCCGCTTGGACCAGCCCCACTCCTAAGGTCATCTGGTCAGAGTCTGCAGGGGTGACCCTTTCACTGACAAAAGGCTTTTGGTCCTATCCCTAGTGAAGTCCCAGCCAGTCTTTGGTAGTCTCCCCGTTTTCCTGCTCTGACAGAGATGGGCCAGCCCCTCCCATAGGCGCTGCTCTGGGGAAAGGCTCATCCACAGGCTAGGCCTCTGCCGGGCCTGCTGCCAGCCACTGAGCCTTTGGAGATTGAAAGCTGACTCCCCACTGAGGTGTGGGCCTCTGTCCAGCCAGCACAGAGGGAGGCACATCCCTTGCAGCAGTACCCACAGCCCCGGTCACAGCAGGCTGTGGCCAGACCCTGACTGAGTGGCTCCCTCTCAGCCATCTGTTCAGTCACCCAGAAACAAGTCAAGTCAAAGCTCCCAGTGAGTTCCTGCCTCAGCCATGTGGTGTCACAAGGAAAGCCAGGGCGTTGCGACTTCCTGATTTGGGAGAAGATGTGTACACACATTGAGCCTCAGACTCCTTATCTGTAGAACCTGGGGTAATGATACCTACTTCATGGTGTTTTGAGGAGTCCATGGAATCACAGATGGAAAGGGCCTAGATGTACTACGCCTGACGTGTTGGAGACTTCACATAAAAGGGTTTTCAGCTGCTGCCACCCCATCTTGTGAAATCAAGTATTTTCACAATTTCATACACCTAGTCCTGGAAAAAAGCATTGCATTCCCTGTTCACTTACTTGAAAATCCCTCTTCATTTTTTCCGAGAGAGAGGGTCTCACTCTGTTGCCCAGGCTGGAGTGCAGTGGCCAAATCTCAGCTCACTGCAACCTCAACCTCCCAAGTAGATGGGACTACAGATGTGCACCACCATGCCTGGCTAATTTTGTTTATTTTTTGTGAGACAAGGTCTCGCTGTTGCCCAGGCTCGTCTCGAATTCCTGGACTCAAGAGATCCTCTGGACTCAAGAGATCCTCCGGCCTCGGCCTCCCAAAGTGCCAGGATTAAGGCGCGAGCCACCACGCCCAGCCTGAAAACCCTTTCTCCTGAGGGAAAACTGTTCGAGAAGTCAACAGCAGAGTCCCTTGCCAGGGCCTCTTCCAATACTGACGAGATTCTGGTCTGTGCTCCCCTCCCTCATATCTTGTATAGCTTTGTGACTAGAGATTGGGTAAAAAGGGAAGACCTTGCCAAATGGTGCCCTCCTGCTACCCTCTCTGGCTGTCTGCTGACATTGGCTACTTGAATCTCTTGTCACTTACTGTGCCCACCCTTGGCCCCTGCCAGCATCCTCCACACACCTTGCCCACAGGAGGACAGCAGGAGCAGGGCCACAGGGGAGGGCTTGCAAGGGACCTATCTGACAAGGCCCTGAAACTTCCCTCCCACTGAGGACCCCAGGACTTCACTTAGTCATCCCCTACTTTGCCGCCAATACTTTGGGGCAGATATCCAGGAAGCATCTGTTCCTCTGTACCCTCCCGGCCAAGGAAGGCACTTGAGAAAAATCTCTTGAAGGCAGAGCCCCTGCTTCTGGCCTAGCTTTCCTGGAGGCGCAGGGCTGACGAGTGCCGCCAAGGTAAGGCCAGCTCTGGAGTGTGGGATATACAGGCCTCCAGTGGCAACACCTCATTAATCAAGCCCTTCCTTTCCGGAACCTGCCCTGACTTGGGATGGTGGGAAGGAAGGCAGGCAGAATCTGTTCCTCCCTTCCTGGCCCTGCGGTGAGAGGTGCTGACTAGTGTCGGTGGGTGGAGTCAGGCCCATCAGAACGCCTGAGTGAGGCACCTTCTGAACATGCAGCACAAGCGGGTGTGCAGTGTGGGGAGGAATCTAAAGATCTAGAAAAATTTGGCAGCAAATGAATTTTACCCACACACTGGAGCCCTAGGCTTTGTTTCTAGAAGTTTTTATTATTCTTTAGGAAAACTTGGGAAGCACTGGTGTATGAAAATTTTTGGAACTTCATTGCCACATGGCCTTTCCAAAGACATCCCCAGATGGTTTTTTTAAAACCATACAGTGGGACAAGGTTGATATAAACAGTTGTTCCAGGTGAATCCAACTCACCAAAATGATGCAGGTGAGGCAAATTACTTTTGAGACTGCAAGTACTGTATATGTCCATTAACAAAAACACAGTAAAAGACTAAGAAATTGTAAGGACACTGGCTTGGCTGATTCACGCTGCTGCAAATCCCTAGGAGCCAAGATTCAAAGGTAGAAATGTCTGTGGTGACAGCACCACCACTGCCTTTGACCAAATTACAGATCTGTCACACTCAGAGCTTGCTGCTAGCATGGGGCTGCCATCGGCAGCAAAGGGAACTCCATGGGTCTGTGAGGAGGAACAGCTGAGTTCCTGACTGCCTTTAATTTTCTCTGAGGCTTTGCTGAATCACCTAATCTCTTGGGGCTGTGGTCTTCTCACCTGTAGAAGGAGGGCCAGGGCTGATGTCCCTAGAGTGCCTTTCAGCTCTGGGATGCACGCATTCTAAGGAGGGTGGCTAGAGCACAGAACCTCTAAAGATGTTCATTCGTTCCTTCAACAAAGTTTACTTGAGCACCTGCCATGTGCTAAGCACCAGGGCCCACCACTGGCCCAGAGACACAAGCATCTGCTGGCCTGCCCGCTGCAGCAGCAGCCACCTTTGCAGGCTGGTGGAGCCCCCTTTCTACAGCCTTTGGAAAAAAAAAATGGTTCTAAATTTGCAGATCCTCTCATCAAATCAGGAAGTCATGAAACATGATATAATAGAGGAACTGGTCTCAGTTTGCACAGGCCATCAGGTTCACAAGACAGGAATCAAATATCAACAATGGCTGATTATCACACTCAGGAATTGAAAATAATTAGAAAGAGTGGCAGAGATGCTGTGGCAACCATTGGCTGGTCCCCTTTGGTCTCCAGCACCCATTCCCCCTTTGGTTTAGTAACAGCACCCTAACTTTCCTCCCTATATCGTGTGATAACGGAAGCACTGTCTCCAGGATACCCTCCCTGAGAAACAGGCATACGACCTGAGCCAGCCAATCAGACTCCTTCCCTGCAAGGATGCACTAGGTGGACAGCATGGTGGGAGCACCTGTCATCCAGGCAGGGGTGATCTGTGGGAGTGCAGTCAGTCCTGATGCTTAAGAGACCCCAGGACTGCCATCGCTTCTGTCCTGGACTTGATTCTGCAGGCTGACAGAGAACCTGACTGATGCAGATTCAGGGGAGGTGGTTTGTTTTGTTCTCAGTTCCTTTCATGAAATGGCTATTATCTCTGCTAGCTACTATAGCAGAAATCTGGAAAACATGATTTTTCTTGATTTATGAAATTACTGATGTTTCTTCAGGAATTTCTGCCTGCTTCTCATAAACAGGCAGAAACTTAGAAATGTTACATTTCTTAAAGAGAGTCATGGTAATTCTTATCTGAAAAAGATGATAGTGGTTTGAATTTAATGTAATGTACTCTATCTCCTGCCTTAGTGCCCTCACATCGTCATGCTGCCCTCCCTCTTAACATTTCTGAAAATTGAAAGACACGAGGGAAGAAAAAGTGTTTTCCACATCCCCACATTTTTGCCTTAAAGTGGAATTTGTAGAGGAAAATGTGCAAATATACCAGTTTTAAGTACTCTCCATAGCTCTTGGGTTTCTATTATTAGGTTTTGTTTGTTTGTTTGTTTTGAGACTGAGCCTCGTTCTGTTGCTGCCCAGGTTGGAGTGCAGTGGCGCAATCTGCTCACAGCAAACTCCACCTCCCGGGTTCGAGCAATTCACCTGCCTCAGCCTCCTGAGTAGCTGAGATTACAGGCGCCCACCACCACACCCTGCTAATTATTGTATTTTTAGTAGAGACGAGGTTTTGCCACGTTGGCCAGGCTGGTCTCGAACTCCTGACCTCAAGTGATCCACCCGCCTCGGCCTCCGAAAGTGCTGGGATTACAGGTGTGTGCCACTGCGCCTGACCTATTATTAGTTTTAAAAACATACATTTCTTTATTTTTAATTTTGTATTGTTTAAATACAACTATACATGTTCACTGAAACAATGCAAGAGTGTAAAAAGTCCAAGGTGAAAGACCCCTGTCACCACCACTCCTATTTCCAAGGATAACCATATTGACAGTTTGTGGTTTAAACATACAGATATAGAAATATCTTTAAATAAAAAACTTATATGAGATTATGCCATCTTATATTTTCAAGTTAACATTGATCAACCTGGTCTTTTCTCTCAACTATGGTGGTCATCCTTCCTCATACATACAGACTGACCAAACTCATTCATTTTAAGGCTGCAGATACTTCACTGCATGGGGATGTATCATCCTGTATTAATCTGTCACCCAATTAATCTGCCCAATTGATGCGCATTTTGGTGGCTTCCAGTTCTTTGCAGTTACAAACAGTGCTACCGTGAATATTCTTATACCAATATCTTCAGGCCGATGTGCAACTATTTCTTAACTTGGATTCCTAGAAGTGCATTTGCTGGATCAAGTACATACACATTTTGAAATTTTGGTCAAAACTGAAATTGCCCCCCAAGAAGAATGTACCGATTCACTCTCCCACCTGCCTTTTTTTTTTTTTTTTTCACTGTATTATGGCAGGGAGTGGTATATCCCTTTTGTTTTGGTTTGCATTTCCTGGATCATTCGTTAGTGAGACAGAGCAGAAGTGGATTATATATAAGTTTACACACAAAATTACATGGAGATACAAAAAGAAGAAAAATACAGCGTTCCTCTTCAAAGCGAACTGATAACTTAGTTAGAGGGAAATGTTTCATGATGACCACAAATGGAATTTTTTTTTTTTTTTTTGAGACAGAATCTCGCTCTGTCACCAGGCTGGAGTGCAGCAGCGCGATCTCGGCTCACTGCAACCTCCGCCTCCCGGGTTCAAGCGATTCTCCTGCCTCAGCCTCCCGAGTAGCTGGGATTACAGGCACACGCCACCACGCCCAGCTAATTTTCGTATTTTTAGTAGAACGGGGTTTCACCATGTTGGCCAGGCTGGTCTCAATCTCTTGACCTCATGATCCATCCGCCTCGGCCTCCCAAAGTGCTGGGATTACAGGCGTGAGCCATCATGCCCGGCCACAGATTGAAATTCTTATGTTTAATGCCATGATATCTAACACTGCGTTCAATCAAAATGTCTACGCATGCGGCCTGAGACCTTTGCGCAGAAGGTGCCTAGGGTCATGGTTTGGGAAGATTAATCTGCCACCAGTGGAGGGGTGGATAAAAACTAATGTTTATTAGGATCAAGATGAGCAGTCTCTGTGCCAGAAACTTTATTCATTTAATTCCCACAGCCCTGTGAGGCAGGTGAAATCATCCCCATTTTATGGATGAGGAAATTGAAGTTCAGTTGGTTCAATAACATGCCAAAGGTCACTCAGCTGACGAACAGTGGAGCTCAGATGCGGAAGACTGAAAACTCAGAGCCTGGGCTTTTAACCAAACACCGCATGGCTTCGCTACAGAAGAAAGTTAGAAAGAGTTTTCAAAAATAAAATGTGGAGCCAGGTGCCACCTTGGATATAGGGGACTGGGGGACGGAAAGAGTCAAGAACTCCCAGGCTTCCCTCTGGCTGTCAATAGCCAGTGGGTCCTGGCAGTGGGAGCTGGGCCATCAGAGGTGGCGCCCGAAGTGGGGCAGGCACAAAATGAGTTTTGGGGCCAGCGTTTGCCCGGGTGATGGTCAAAGCCACAGAAAAAAGGTGTTTTGACGGAGTGGTGGCTGAATGTGGGGAGAGATGAGCAGGGGACCAAGCCTGGAGCTTGGGCAGCCCACGATTGGACACTGGGAGAAGAAAAGGAGCCAGCGGAGGAGACACTGAGGCTAGGAATGGGAAGGGCACTGTGGAAATCTGGGCTCCACCTGGCACTCCGGGGAGCGGGTAGGGGGGCGCATCAAGGAGCTCAAGCTGCCTCACCAGCAAATGCCTCTGTTTTTGACCAGGGGCAGTGAAATAAAGGGACTCAGTTAAGTAACTGGTTTCTGGTTCCTGCCAACCCAGGAAGCCGGCACCGGCCCTGCCTTACATCCCATGTGCCACTCTCAGCCTTCGAAGCAAAACCAGCTGAGGCCAGCACCTGCCAGGTCTGAATGCACAGCTCCAAGTTCTGGGGGGTGGGGGGTGGGGTGAGCCAAGGAGGTCTGGCTTCTCTAGGGCAAGGGTAGGGAGGACAACAGGGAGGCTCACCCTGAGCCCGCAGGCAGCCCTTCCTCCTCCTCCCCTTCAGCAAAGAAAGGCAGAGAAAAACGTGTTTTTATAAATAGCTCCAGCCCCAGCTGATTTGTAAATTCCGTGGGTTTTTTTGTGTCAATGACATCACCTTCCTCCCCATGGCAACCCCCGACGATATCAAAATTGCCAAGCAACGTTGGAGCAGCTCGGCGCCCCAAACGAGCAGGTCGCTGCCTGAGGATTTAATGGAGAAATCCCAAAGTGAGCCGGGGCGCACGGTGGAGGAGGGGCGCGCCGCAGCCGGGGCCGCCGGGCCCTGATGGGCGGGAGCGGGGTGGAGCGGCCTCGCCTGACAGGCAGCCCTGGGCGCTGCGCTCCGCGGCCACACTCTGGAGACAGCCACTGTCCAGGCAGGTGGGGGAGGGCGCTACTCCCGTCCTGATGTACCAGGAGCCGCCAGCAGCCATCCAGGTGACTAAGCCGGCCCACTAGCACTGAGTCACCGCCCGCCTGGAGCTGTTCTTGCTTCTCCTTTGCATCTGATTATTTTGGGAGCTGGAAACTTGGAGCTGCACCTGAGTCCCGCCCCTTCTAGCTCTCCCCTCCCTACCTTGGGCTCCAGGAAGATGGGACTTGCTGTGAGTCTGCTGCCACCCGCTAAAGATATGGAAGACGCTGTGGGGGCCAGAGGTGCCCGGGGGGCCGTGGCAGCAGGCAGAGTGCAATAGCAGATATGGTGGTCAGGCTGCCCGTGTGTGTCCTCTGGAGGTGTAAGGACAGAAGGGCAGTCTTGTCCGAGCT
Source organism: Theropithecus gelada (assembly GCF_003255815.1). Taxonomy (NCBI): domain Eukaryota; kingdom Metazoa; phylum Chordata; class Mammalia; order Primates; family Cercopithecidae; genus Theropithecus; species Theropithecus gelada. The sequence goes on from NC_037674.1 coordinate 15,563,529, forward strand.
GACTGGAGTCCTCCCGGGCTGGCTCTGAACTCATCTCCCAGGGGGATGTTTCTGTAAAGGAGTGGCTTCTGGGGTCGGAGTGGCATTTGGAGAGCAAGGCTGGATTGGCTTAGGCTGGCCTGGGCAGGTAGGTGGCTCTATGCTGGGCGTGGACCCACGTGTGTGTGAGTGCGAGAGTGTGTAAGCCAGTGTGTGTGCTGGGGACAGCAGCTGGGTCCAGCAGAGCTGGCTGGGGGCCTGACAGCAGTTTATCCTAACTGATGCTGGGTGGGCGTAGGCCCTGAGATGGGCATCAGGGAGAGGGGACGCCAGACACACGGCCTAAGCAGGGTGAGGAGCAGCTGCCAGCCCCGGCAGGCCCAGGCCCTGTCTGGGTGCACAGGACCGAGACACAGCAACATGCCCAGGTAGGAAGCCTTCCAGAGGGGCTGGCCAGGGTGAGAGCCCATCACTGGGGGGCTGGGCTGCCCCTTCATTCTGGCAGGTCTGGGTACCAAGGAAACAGCTTCCTACCAAGAACCTTGTCACTCTCTCAGGCAGGGCCAGTCAGCACCCATGTGCGTCTCTGCTGAGCTCACAGGGACACCATTCAGTGAGAAGGGTGCTGGCCAGGGCACGGCTTCCCCACGATCAGGACCCAGCGGGTGCCACCCTCAAGCCCCTGGTCCCCACAGGGCATGCCCCAGTGTGTGTCAGGAGGGGGGAGGTCTCACCTCCCCCACACAGCTGGCAGCTTTGCGGGCACCAGTGAGTAAGCTGCCAGAGGGAGGGAGGCTCTGTGCCCACAGAGGCAGGACAACACCAACCAGGAGCCTTCAGGAGAAGAGGCTGGGTGAAAAAAGCACTGAGGTTTTCTTTTCCTTTTTTTTTTTTTTCTATTTTGCCTGAAGGGAGTGCCGCTTCCTGGGCTAGAAACAAGCACCAGCCTGCAGTGGAGAACGCGGGGCCCCACTGCCCAGAAGGAGCGGCCACGGTAAGGTTCCCCCTGCCGCTGCATGCTCCGGATTCCTGGGCTAGGGACGGGGATGCTAAGGTGTCCAGGCTGCCTCCCACCTGGGACAGGGAGGCTAACTCCACAGCTGTGGGTTCCTGGGTCAAGGAGCTCCACTCCCAACCCGACCTGCCGCCCTCTTTCCAGATTGACTGTGAAACAGTCCAATCCCAGCTAGACGCTGGCTGCCTAGCTAGAGGGAGAGGTGCTTGTTTCTGCTGTTCCTGCATGTACTTCCTGCCCCTTCTGGGCCAACCCAGTGTCACCAGGACACCCCTATACCAGGCCCCTCTCACTTTACCGCCTCTGGGACATTTCCCTTGTGTATTCATTCCACAAATATTTAGGGAGCACTGCTGGGTTCCAGGCTCCAAGTCACACCCTTTTGCTGGGTTTCACCTGGCACAGATTCTGACTCTGAAACTCAGTGTCAGGGCAGGTTCGGGGAGCTGCCTGGCCGAGCATGGTCACTCCTCACAGGCCTTGGGCTCCCCACCCCTGCTGCAGGGTGGATGACCTGGTCAGCTTCGGGGACATCAGACCCAGTGAGCTCGGGTTTATAAAGCACTGGGCCCCACCAGGAAGCAAGGCTAATGTCCTGCGGTCTCCAGTTGTCCTTTGCCTGGCATCATACACCAAGAGGTTTGCGCGGTTCTGCTTGCGGTCTTCCTGAGGCTGGTTCTGGTGGGAACTGGGCTGCAGGAGGAGAGGATGAGCTTAGGAGCCGTGTGGCCCCCAGGCCTGGTGGGCCTGGGACTCAGCCCCACGGGAGCTCATCGAGCTGGGGTTGAGGCCTTTGGGGCAAGCAAGGAGTCTCCTCTGCAGGCAGACTTCCCTGGCGGTTGTCCTGGCCAGGCTTGGAGGTGGCACCTGGGAGCCCTAGTGAGCAGAGCGCCTGGTCAGGGAAGGGTCAGCGCCAGAGGCAAGCCCTTCTGGGAGCAGCTGATTTGGATGGAAGCTCTGTGCACCTGAGATGGGGAGTGTGGGGACTGCACGGCCTGTCCAGCGCCCCGAGGACAAACCGAAGCCCTCCCAGACTTGCCAGACACAGGGAGGATGCAGTGGGTGGGGTCTCCAGCCAAGGAAAGCCCACTCTGCACAACTCCTAAGGATGACCAAAAAGTTCCCTGTCCTGGAGGAGCACATGCACTCGGAGTCGGGAGGAACCCGTAAGTGTCTCACGCCAGTGAATTCCCACACCTGGCTCCTGGACGAGGAGAATGACCCAGCTGTGGGGGTATCTCCTGCTGCCTCACAAAAGGTGACTCTGTGCCTAGGAGTCTTCCATGAATGCAGAGCTGAGCAGGGGCTGCTGCCCAGTTGGGGGCAGAGGGGCCGAGGCTGTTGAGCACCAGGCAGACAGCAGGCCAGCAGCGGGCAGCAGGCTGGGCCGGGGGGAGCAGAGAGTACGGGCCAGGGCAGGCTGGGCAGGAGAGGAAAAGGCGCCTGGGGTCCTGAGGGCTCAGGGCGGACTCCAGACAGCTGGCCTTGTTATGCCAGCCCACTTCTGTGGGAGAGGCCCCCTGCATAGGGGACTGGGCAGGGAAGAGGCTGAGACACTGAAAGACTGAATTCCTCACCCAAATGGCCCAGAGATGCCCACTGCACAGTGTCCTGGGTGCGGAAGGCAGGAAGGACTCATGGGAGGCTGTCCTGTGGACTGAAGCAGAAGGTCCTTCCCATAAGATGCCCTCGTCACCCTGAGCAGGAAGGCCCGGGCTGCGGAAGCAGTGCCTGAGACCTGAGCAGCAGGAAGGATACCAGTAAAGCTCATCAGGAGGCATCTGGCTGCCTGCACCTAGCGGGCCTCAAGGAGAGAGCTTGGTGGACTAGCCAGCAGGTTGGGGTGGAGCAGCAAATGGAAGCTTCTGAGGGCAGAATGAGTTCCCAACTTGCTGAAGCCAAGGCTGGCCCTCCTGCCCAGGGCGAGCAGTCTGCCTGGGCCTGGGAAGCTGCCCCCTTCTGAGAGCTCAGCCCTAGGGCCCAGGAAGGGCTAAGGCGAGAAGAGTGAGGTGTGAGATAAAGGAGACCGTGTCTTTTCCTGGCAGGGTGTGGGGTCCAGGCCGCACCTTGTTCTGACGCACAGGCTGCCAAGCAGATGACAGCCATGGCCTGCCTACTAGGTGCAAGCACTGGTGGCAGGAAGAGGGGGTGGACCAGGCAGGACAGAGCTCTTGCCCTGGGGATGCTTATAGCCCTAGAGCAGAGCAGTGGAGAGGAAAGCTGAGCTGAGCGTGGGGCCAACTGCACCAGAAACAAGCGGAGCCACAAAACCACGATCAGCCCCCGGGTGGCTTCGTCCTTTTGCCCACTCTGTGTCCCAGACTCATCGCTGAACTTGGCAGCCATGACCCATCCAGCCCAGATAATTTATACATTTACACCAACACTGGGCGATGGTTCTTAACATAGAACTTTATAAAGATGGACAAAACAGATAACTTGAGAATGACAAACAAAGGAAGAAGCAGCTTCTATCTGCAGTTGCAGGAGGAGGTGAAGGCTGGGGGAGACAGACCAGGGCGGGAAGAGGCAGGACGGTGGTTGGTTAACATGAAGTCAGCAGCGTGAGCCTCAGGCCCGGTGCTGCCTCTTCCTGGTGACTCGGGCAAGTTATTTCATGTCTCTGGGTCTCAATTTCCTCTCCTGTTCAACAGAGATAATTATAGTACCTATGAGTTAGGGTTGTTGAGAGGATTAAATAAGATAATAAGTGAATGCTCTGAACGGCATGACTGGCACGTACGTACATGTTCAGCAAGAGATAACTATTATCACTGTGATGATAACTGGTGTCAGAGGAACAAAGTGCCAGGAGAGACCATACCTTGTTCAGGGGAATCAGGAAAGGCTTCACGGAGGAGGTGACTTTGAAAGAACCCTCCTCTGAGGAGAAACGAAAGCTCTCAGAATGCCCAGGAAAGCTGGGAAGAAACAATCATGCCAGGTCTGTTTTTTCCCAAAATAGCACATTGTTTGTCCACTGAGACTTCCTAAGGAATAACTTGAGACTCCTCCTTCTGGGGTCTAGACTGGGAGATCTTGAGGACTTGAAGTGGGCTGCCCCTGGTGAAGGGATCCAGAGCCCAGCTGTGGCCCTGGCCCTATGCCTTTTGGGGCGTGGAAGCTTTTTTCACATGCTGGCCCTAACTCCATGAGGAACCGCGTTCTGCTGCGTCCCATCTAAAGCCTACACTTGGCGATGCGGCAGGCAGAGGGGCCAGACCAGGCCACGGCAGGCTCCGGACCACCCTGGCAAGTGGTTTAGAAATGCCTAGTAATCGTGGGCCAGGCGCTGTGGTTCACGCCTGTAATCCCAGCACTTTGGGAGGCTGAGGTGGGCGGATCACGAGGTCAAGAGATCAAGACCATCCTGGCCAACATGGTGAAACCCCATCTCTACCAAAAAATACAAAAAATTAGCTGGGTGTGGTGGCGCATGCCTGTAGTCCCAGCTACCCAGGAGGCTGAGGCAGGGGAATCGCTTGAACCCAGGAGGCGGAGCTTGCAGTGAGCTGAGATCGCGCCACTGTACTCCAGCCTGGCCACAGAGCGAGACTCTGTCTCAAAAAAAAGAAATGCCGGGGCCGGGCGCGGTGGCTCAAGCCTGTAATCCCAGCACTTTGGGAGGCCGAGACGGGTGGATCACGAGGTCAGGAGATCGAGACCATCCTGGCTGACACGGTGAAACCCCGTCTCTACTAAAAAATACAAAAAACTAGCCGGGCGAGGTGGCGGGCGCCTGTAGTCCCAGCTACTCAGGAGGCTGAGGCAGGAGAATGGCGTGAACCCGGGAGGCGGAGCTTGCAGTGAGCCGAGATCTGGCCACTGCACTCCAGCCTGGGCGGCAGAGCCAGACTCCGTCTCAAAAAAAAAAAAAAAGAAATGCCTAGTAATTGTGAGGCTCCATCTCAGGAACTTTTCGTTTTTCCTTTTTTTCTTTTTTTTTTTTGAGATGGAGTTTCGCTCTTGTTGCCCACCCTGGAGTGCAGTGGCGCGATCTTGGCTCTCTGCAACCTCCACCTCCCAGGTTCAAGCGATTCTCCTGCCTCAGCCTCCCGAGTAGGTGGGATTACAAGCACCCACCACCACACCCGATTAATTTTTGTATTTTTAGTAGAGATGGGGTTTCACCATGTTGGCCAGGCTGATCTCAAACTCCTGACCTCAGGTGATCTGCCCACCTCGGCCTCCCAAAACGCTGGGATTACAGGTGTGAGCCACCACACCCAACCTGTTTTTTCTACAAAGGGTTATCTGTTCTGTGAATTTAGGAAAGGTAATCCTAAGGCCTATTCACCTAAGAAAAACGAGGCAACCCCAGAGCATGACAGGCTTTCTTGGGCTGGGGGAACTCACATGCGAAAAAAACAGGTTCCCTCATAACCACACGAGAGGCTGCAACCGCCTCGGCCCCAGCAAAGGGACACCTCTGCTGGCCAGCATTTCCAACTAAACCTCATCACGACACATCAGGCAGGGCAGAGACCCAAGTATTCAAAGAGGGACAGTGACGACTCTTTTTGCACACCTGTGGATTCTCCGTGGCAACCTGTTCCCCAAAAGTGCTGCCTCGGTCAGCAAATCCCAGTGTCTCTCTGCCCAGGCAGCAGTCTCTCGTGCTCTGGTCTGCCCACAGCCTCCATGCATTCAGCCCCTTGGGCCTCTTGCTATGGGGCCAGAAGCAGAGCTGTGTCCTTCAGGCTGTCAAGGACCTGGCTAGGGAATCCTCTGGGTGTCCAGGGAAGCAGGTTCAGAAAGCTCAGTTCAGCTGGGGCTGTGTTTTGATCTCTGATCCCAGTGCAGCAGGGACCAGCCCGCTCAACTCAGGGCAGACAGCAACAAACCAGTCACCTCGCCCGAGGCCTCCTGCTGCCTGCCTGCTGCCTGCCTGCCTGGTGACCAGGACTCCTGAAGGCTGCAGCAGCCGCAGAGTTAAAACTGTAAAACCGGGAAGACTGGTTATGTGGCTCAGCTTCCTGGCCTGAAGAGGCTCCAGCCTCCATTTTCTTTCTTTCAGCTTATGGAATTGTGCAAGAAAGCACAGAGGGTGGAGGGAGCGAGGGGACCAGTTATGCCACAGCCTCCTGCACCACCAGAGCACAGTCCCAGGCCAGCAAGGAGGAGCTCTGAGGCGGAAAAGGCTGCCCCAGGAATGAGCTGGCCATCTCAGATTGCTGTAGCACATTCAAGCCAGCGGGAGTCCCCAGAGGATGTTTCATCCAGCCCCCATAATTTTAAAGTGGGAAACAGGTCCAGAGAAGGAAAGTGGGAACCGAGGGCACACAGCTAACTAATGGCAGGGTGAGTTTCCAGCCCAGGGATCCTCAGTTGCCTGCCCAGCACTCTTGCTACCCAGACTGCCCCCCATCCCACCCCCGTGCTACCAAGGGCCCATGCGGGAGGAGGCAGCAGCCACTGGGTAACCTGATGGATTGGGAGATGCAGCCTGGCCTGACACATTGGGAGTCTGGGCAGATCCCTACTTCGCTCCTGGGTGCCTCCTGCCATCCCCCCAGCATCCTGCTGGACCTGAAACCATAGCCCAGCCCATGCTTGTCAGTCAAGTGCTTCCCAAGGATGAACTTTGCACACGGCACCCAGGCCACTCTTGGGTACCAGGCCACTCTCTGATGAAGAGATCTAACTAATTTATGAATGGATTGATTCAAGTTCTTTTTATCCCGGGTAACTTCATGTCTTAAGCCAAAGAAGGGAGTCATGATGAGTGTCAGAGATGAAACAGAGGTTCTGGGGCGGAGGGTAGGGGAAGCACCTGGGAGGCCCTGTTCCTCAGGTGATCTTCTGATTGGTGTAGACTTTTGACCCCAGGCAGGCATTTACATGTCCAATAGCCACCATCAGAGGTCAGTTCCCAGAGGCAGGAGGCCTGTCACTTGTCGCCGGTCACCAGGCCCAAGCTAGACAAGAAAAGTTTTTCTATTCCACTAGAGTGGATCTTGCTGGAAGACCATGTGTCTGGGATCCAGAAAGGTGGGGAGAGGTAGAGGTCTCAGATCCTGGGGACGGATGGAGCTGGCCCCGGGGGGTAAGAATGCAAGGCCAGGAGTGAGCAGGCATTCAGGACTCCTGTCGAGGAGAGGGTGGTCAGGACAGGAGGAGGGGCTGCCTCATGGACGATGAGGTCCATCATCCTAGCAGAGGCTGTTGTACCAGCTGCTGGTGAGGGTATGGCAGTGGTGTTACCAGGACCCTGCTATGTCAGCGTTCAACTAAATGTCCCAGCAGGCCAACCACCCCTGCAGTAGTCCAGGGGCTCTGTCCGGTGTGTGCCAGAATACTGGGGGAGGGAGGACCCTGAGAAGCGTGGCAGCACAGCACAGATCCGCCATGTGGCCATTAGGCCATGCCTTCTGACCCAGGGCACGTGCAGAGGTCCACAGACTCTAGGACCAGCTAGTTAGAGTTCCTAGGGGGCCGCACAGCCCAGAGTCTGTGTGTTTTGTGCATCTGGAACTAAGGTGTTCTGCCCAAAGTGTTGGAGGTGGGCCTCAGGCAACAAATACCCTGCTTTCTCACACCCTTTCCTTCCTTGGAGCTTGGGCCTGGGCCCTCACCTAGTCAGGCACAGGCCTCCGTCCCCCACACTCACCTGTCCTTCCTGAAAGTCAGCCACTGGGCTCCACGCAGGAGTGTCACAGTCACACCCAATCTCAGACCTGGGGCAGTCGCTGGAAGCTCAGAAGGGAGAAGACAAGACAATGAAAGTTTCCCATTCAAGGAGGCATCCAGCTATTAGTTCTGCCAGCAAACATGCCAGCCAGAGAGCTAAACTGCCAGCAACAGATGTTTGGATGAAACTTTGGAGGCCATTAAGAGCAGGCGCTGCAAAGCAATTGTAGCGAGAAGATATTAAATGAATCCATCATGTCTCTAAAATGAGTGTCCTTACCACAGACCTGACTCTTGCTGTTCCCCAGCCCTTCCCAGGGTAGCCCAGGATGCACCTGGGATGGGCGCTGCAGCCTGCAATGGTCCCTGCATCTGAGGGGCTCCTCCCGGGTCACCAGGCCCCTTTGGGACTGTCAAGCAAGTTTAGCCCCCAGTGTCAGCTTGAGTTTGGGGAGGATGGTTTTATATATTCCCGTTGGCACAGGAAGCCTAGTACACTTGCAGAACCCGAGGGAAAGGCAGGCAGAGAGAGAGAGGCTCGAGGTTCTGCTGAGGCCCAGGGTATCAGCAGGACACGTCTGTCCAGCAGCCAGGCAGGGACCCATGGGCTTTTCCAAAACACCTAACCAGGCCCCAGACAGTGCTACTCCCTGGCGCTGGGCTCTCTTTCCGGAATCTGGGGTGAACAGACCTGTTGGGTTGATTTAGTAGCAAGTGGTAGCCTTGTTTTCTGGACGAATCCTGGGATTCTACTCCGTGGCACATCAAACCAAGCTCCAGTGTGCACGCCGGGGGCGGGGAGGGGAGCTTTCTCCTTGGTCCCTTCCGCAACTGTGAGGGCTGAGGGTTAAGAACCTCTCAACCCATTTGGGGGTGCTGCTCCTCCATACTCCTGTATCCCAATGCTCTAGACCTCATTATTCCACCACCCTCCCAAGGGAGGGAGGTACTCTTTCCATGACACGCATCAGGAGACTGAGGCCAGAGACATGCCATAAGTCTCCAGAGGCAAGAGGGCTCCCACCCGCAGGACTCCACAGCTCTGCAGCTAGACTCCATCAACTTCCCTCCTGCCTGGGGGCCCCGAGGGCCTGGCAGTGTCAGCTTCCTAGGCTCACACTTCCAGATGCGTGGAGGTTCGGAGGTTTGCACCTCCCTCTTGGTCCCATCAGCAGAGAGAGATGGGTGGTCCCATCGGGGTGAGGAGCAGGAAGAAGCAGGTGCTGGGCAGCCTGCAGGAGAGTGGGAGGAAGGGATTTTCCCCCAAGAGTGCCTCTCTCCCAGGCCTCAGGCTCCAGGGTGAGTGGGCGGGGACCCCTCTGGGAGCCCCGGCTCCTCAGGGCTCCTCCTGCCAAGCATCCAGCACACGTGCCCCCACCTCCCTGGCAGGTCCTGCCTGAGGGCCTGAGGCGGCTGGGGCGCTGGGTCTGTGAAGGGCAGACGTGGGATGCAGGAACTTCAGGCAGGGTGCTGGCTTGTGGCCAGGAAAGCCTAGCACCTGATTCCTAGCAGGGAACTCAGTGACAGAGTGGGGGAACCTGAGGACCCCTCTGCCCCTCACACCCAGTGCCATGTGGGGGTCCTCATATGTTACTCAGAAATAGGGAGGGAGAGTCCCCCTACCCCCACCCCCAGCCCTCTTGTGTCTCATGTGACAGCCTTCCTGGGCAGTGATTTTTATTAAATACAAATGCCTTATATTCAGGTCTGAGTTGGTCTCTCCCCACTGCCTGTTCAAACATTCCACGGCGCCAGCAGCCTCTAAGCAGCAGAATTGAGAGAACTAGCTTTGGGGTCAGATACACTTCCATTCAAATTGCAGTTCCTCCACTCAGTAACTGGCTTACTTAGTCTTTCTGGGCTGGATAACAAAATACTGTGGGCTGGTGGTTTATAAACAACAGAAATTTATTTCTCACAGTTCTGGAAGCTGAGAAGCCCAAGAGCAAGGTGCTGGCAGATCTGGTGTCTGGTGAGGGCCTGCTTCCAGGTTCAGAGGTGGCTGTCTTTTTGCTATAATCTCACATGATGGAAAGGGCCAGGGATCTCTCTGGGGGCCTCTTTCATAAAGGCATGAATCCCGTTCATGAGGGCTCTGCTTTTGTGACTTAATCACCTGCCAACAACCCCACCTCCTAATACCCTCGTATTGGTGATTAGGTTTCAACAAATGAATCTTGGGGGGGACATAGGTTTCAACAGATGAATCTTGGGGGGACACAAACATTCAGTCTATAGCAGTAATTAGGAGATCTTCAGCTGTTCTTTAACCACTCCGAGCCTCAGTTTCCTCATTCGTCAAATGTGAATAATAATTGTACAGGACTTCCATCCCAGGGTTGTTGTGAAGACTAAGGGAGGTAGCACAGGTACACAGCTTTGTACCGGGCCTGGTCCATGGGAAGCATGCCATCATTGGCAGCCATTATTATTTCTATTATTAGGGGAGGGCGGAGTCGCCCAGAGGAAGGAGGCTGGAAGGAGTAAAAGAGCTTGTTAGTCGCCTTCCTCATCCCCAGGAAGCTTTTCAAGTCATGGAGCAGAAAGATGCAGGGAAGGGATAATGTGTTTGTCTTTCTAAACCACAAGCTGATCCCTATCTTTCCTCTTTGGCCCTAGCCCGAGTGCTCAGCCCTGGCTGTTGGCGCTTAGATGTTACAACAGGCCCCGACAGCCACAGGCTGAGGGAGAACCAGGAAGTACCTGCCCCACCCGACGTGCCCGCCTTGCTGCCCTCCCAGACCATACTGGCCTGCCAATACCTCTGAGATGGCACCACTCCAAGAGCCATGTCCCGTGGTGAAATGCCTGTTTTGGGTGTCTCTTCCAGAGCTCCTACCCAATTTGTAGAATGGGAGTGCCTGGACAATTCCTTCAACCAGAAGGTCTGTGCCAGCAGCCAAGGCTCCTCAAAGGAGGATGTGCCTGGAGCCCCCTGTGCTCAGCATGGCAACCTGGGAACAAGGCAGAGGGTGGCACGTGGACGCTGCAGGAGACACTGTCCCCAGACTGCTCCTGATGCTTCCCGTGCTGTTGTTCTGCCCTTTCCTTCTGGGCAGGGCTGAGCTGGGCATGGATCAGAGAAGAATAGAGAAGGGGAAGAGTCACACATAGGAATTAATCACTCAGGACCTACCCTGAATGGATGATTCAGTGTGGATCCCCAGCTGTCTCAATGTGTGGGGAGGGGGGTGTCAATGGGGGGGGGCGTGCAACCCAGTGCAGCTGAACTTCACGTAGATGAGACTGGAAGTGCAAAAAACTGGTGTTGTGATGGACCTGAGGGATTCCCTAGTGTAGTCTTGTATCCAGTTCTCTGGCCTACCTGACTGACAGTTATTCTTGAATACCTCCAGTGATGGGGGACTCATTACCTCATTGGTCAGTCTAACTTGACCCTCTGCCTCTCTCAAGGCCCCAAACCCACTGTAGCTCCCAAGGGGTAGGAGGAACCCAGGGTTTCCTAGAGTTACTCTCTATAGGGTGAGGATGGGACTTGGCTAGTAGCCATTCTAGGACACCTAAGCCTGGATTCAAACCAAATTAAATACCAGCTCATTTCTGGTAATATTCTAACATTCATACTTCATTGTAGTTCTGTTCAAAAGTACTGCTTGGAGCTGTGATTTGGGTATATAAGGCATTTGCAGTAAAAGAAAATAATTCGGCCGGGCGCGGTGGCTCAAGCCTGTAATCCCAGCACTTTGGGAGGCCGAGACCGGCGGATCACGAGGTCAGGAGGTCAGGAGATTGAGACCATCCTGGCTAACACAGTGAAACCCCGTCTCTACTAAAAAAACGCAAAAATCTAGCTGGGCGAGGTGGCAGACGCCTGTAGTCCCAGCTACTCAGGAAGCTAAGGCAGGAGAATGGTGTAAACCCGGGAGGCGGAGCTTGCAGTGAGCTGAGATCGGCCACTGCACTCCAGCCTGGGTGACAGAGCAAGACTCCATCTCAAAAAAAAAAAAAAAAAAAGAAAAGAAAATTTGCATGTGCATTCATGAATCAGTAAAAATAATTTAGGGTGTCAATTCTAGGTTAGACAATATAATGCATTTCATTCTAGCTTTGGTTCATGGTTCCTTTCAAATCCTCAGCAACCAATCTCTCCCACCTCCACGCAGCACATTCTGCTTCTGCAGCCAGCATTCGGCCAGTGCACCCATGTCCTTGGTAACTCATCTGTTGGGGGAGCCATTCTTGTATCACCTGGTCCCCCTCCCACTGCCCCCTCATCCGAGGCCTAGCAGTCAGCTTCCTGGGTGACCACAGAAGGTCAGCGTTTGTCTAAGCGGGTCAGGCCTACAGTATTGTCCAGTCAGAGGAAAGAGAAAGAATCCGCGTGGGAAAGACACAAAGAGGAGGAGGAGAAGACGACGGAGTAAGGGGAGGAGAACAGAAACTAAATATAAATATTGTGTTGGGGATGTTGGGGATGGCAGCGAGGGCCTATGGTTAGCTGGCTGGCTCCCACACCACTGTCTGCTCCCACACCACTGTCCCACGGCATACAGGGCCAGCATCTGCACCTGGCACCATGCTTTTCCAAGGAAAGCAGAGGGCATTGGGCTTGTGGTGCAGCCACACAGAGTACAGACCTGTTTGGGGCTGGCAGGCTCCCACGGGTTGCCTGAGCTCTATTTGGTGGGTGCCTTAGAGTAAACTGTGTGTAACCAATACAGCCTGTAATGCAAAAGATTGAGCCATGAGTAGCATTGATACGTCTAAAGAATCAGTGAACAAAAATAAGTGACCATAGTGACCTCAGTTAATCATTGAAGTCTGACGTGCCCAACAATGATTTTTTAAATCCCTGCACTGTCCTTGGTCCCCGCTCTGTGACACTGGCAGTCACCCAGCCACCACTTGAGGGCAGCCATTTAGAGGCCACATGTACTGCGTTTCCAAGCCAGAACCTCCTCAGCACTCAGCACTCAGCACTCAGCACTCAGAGAGAAGAGCACACATCTTCTCTCTGGGGGCCCAAGACAAGGAGAGCAAAGGTCTTCTCACTTCTTTATTTGGGGAAGGGACAGGTGATCCCTGTCCCTTCCCCCAATATAGAAAACACCCGGTACCCCAAAAGAAACATGGCACGGGGGCAGCCAGGAGTGAGCCCCTTGGAATGGCCATTCTGATCTTAGGCAGGGACTGCTGAGGACAACCAGGGGATGCCGACTCTGGAACAAAATCACAGGCGGAGAGCTCCCGAACAGGCCCCAGCCGTCTGGAGTGCGGGTCTCCTGCCCTAGGACTCTCAGGCTAGAAAGTTCTCAGGACTCAGGACTGCGCAAGGTCTGACAAGGGAACTCGAATCCCTTAAATCCCACTTTCCTGCCTGCGCAAGGGGCTACCTCAACACAGTCTTCGGGCCCTGTCCACATGGGACAGATCATTCAAGGTGACAGGTTTTCGGACTTCCGCGTGGGCTCTCCAGGATGTGTGGGTGGGCACACGCGGCCCCGCGACAAAGGAGAGTCGGCCCGCGGCTCTGGAGCGTGCATCTGCGATGCCAGTGAGCCAGGTGATTACACACAGCCGGCACCCAGCTGGTTCTCCGGGTCGGGTCTCCGCGAGGCGGCCACCGGGCCGTGGAGCCGCAGGCAGGTCCCCGCGGCAGTGGCCCCCCAGGGCCCGGAGGCGAACGGCGGGCAGGAGCTGGGGTCAAGCAGGTGGAGAGAGAGTTAGGCAGCGGGGCGCCCCTCGGGCAGAGGGGCACCTGGCCAAGGCCCCCGCTACCCTCGGTAACTTCTCCCGCGCTCTGGGTTCGCCGCCGCGTCCTACCTGAGGCCACACCCTGAAATCAAAACCGCGGCCAGGTGAAGCCGGCGCTGCACCAACGTGTAAGCGCGGCCCCTCCTCGGCGTTCCCGCGCCGAGGTCCCTCCCGCGGAGGGCGGGCCCGGCTCCCACGGCCTCTTCGAGCGTTCCTGGGCTTCCCGCTCCGCAGGTGGGTGCCCCGGCTGCCCTGGAGGGTCGCGGCGAGAGGACAGGCCTCCCAAGACGCGCGGCCCCCTTCCTGGGTGCCCATGCCCCGAAGTTCGGGACCAGCGGGCGCCAGGCGAGGGGCCTTGGGCTTAAGCATCTGGAGCTCCGCGCCCCTGGAGCGGGACCTCCCTCCGCGGGCGCCCGCCCGGCGCGGGGCATTCGCGTCCCCGAGAGGGCGCAGCAGTGGGGCCTGCGACCCGGGTGGCCGCGCCGGGTCGGAGTGCGGCGGGAGAGGGGCCGCCCCGGAAGCGGTGCTGCGCCCAACGTCCCCTTCTCCCCGTGAGCCCCGCAAGGAGGCTGCCGCCTCTTGCACCTGAGCCAGGAGTTCAGTCGGGAGGCGGGCGCGGGGCGGTTCCCAACGCCTGGACGCCAGCCAGTCGCAACACCCGCGGGAACACTTGCTACATTGGCCATAATGCATTTCTGATCTGTTTCCGCGCAGGCCTGCGGAGGACTGGCCCAGGAAGGTCCCAGGTCTTCCCTCGCCTCAGCGCCTAAGAGAGCAGTCCAGAGCGGGTGAGGAGTCTCGAGGAACAGGCGGAAGGCGCCGGAAGGTGAGTGAGCGAGCGGCCCCCGGCCCTAGAGCCTTCTGCACCCATTTTGAAGAGCAGGCAGGGAGGGACGGTGGGAAGGCAGGTGGCCCTCCTGGGCTGGCTCCTTCCTGGTACTGCTAGGCAGCGGAGGTGGTCCCTTCCAAGTGCCGTCTCTCGATCCTTAGTGGGTGCATGTTAAGTCACTTCCACCACTTTGCCCCATGGCCCAACGGTAGACTGGTAGACGTCAAGGCCTCAAATGGCCCGCCCTGCCCCCGGGCCCATCTTCAGGTCTGATTGCCATCAGGTCTGATGCCAGTCCTGGGTGAGGGTGTCACCGCGGCAGAGTGCAGGGAATTCATGCTGGGGAAGAGGTTCCCAAACAGGAAGGGTGGTGGCAGGCCCAGTGGCTGTGCAGGGCAGGGTGGGAGGCAGCCGCCGGAGACTCCTGCAGGAGTCACAGGTGAAGCTGCGGCTCCACACATCCCAGCCCACTGCTCATTCCCCAGGTCTCCAGACCTGCTCAGGCGGCATCCGATCTGGAGTGCAGGTGCTGCTAGGAGCACTGGAGGCTAAGCCATGAAGAGCTCCCAGGGTTGCATTTTCTGTATCTTGCCCCATTCTGGTGTTTTTGTTTTTGTTTGGGGGGAGCGGGGGCTTTTCTGACTCGTTTTTCTGGGTGAAGGGGGCAGAGGGGCTCAGGTCTGTATCCATGCTCATTTTTCGTGGCTGGTGTGGCATAGGTTGCCACACTGGGTAAAAAAAGGCCTGATTCCATGCAAGGTTAAGAGTCAGCCTGCAATGCTATGAATTCTACATGGTATATAGGACAGTGGCCAAAGACACATTTGGAACCACAGAGAGTGGGGTTTGAATCCATCCAGACTTTGCCTTTGACTCGTTAGACAAGTTGCTTCACTTCTCTACGAACTTATAAATGGCCTCATCTGTAAAATGGGAATTCGAATGCCTTCCTCATAAGGCGGTTGTGGGGAGTAACTGCCTCATCAGCCTCCGGCTGCTATGTTGGGAAGGGCTAAATCACTCCGAGTTCTCCCATCCTGGAGAGCTTTGAGGGCAGTCTGGCTGTTCGGCAAGCTATTGTCAGAGGGTATTAGAGCAAAGCAATAGGAATAAAGTAAAGGTAGGGGTCCTTGGAGGGCGAGTAGTGAGAGACCCTAATTCAGGGTCTCTGGACCTTGTGGTGACCAAGGAAAGGGGCCATTTCTGGAAGAGGATCTGGCTTGGGCATCAGAAACAGCAGCATCCCCTGCATGTCACACATGTTCATGTGTTCATGGGTGACCCTGGAACCTCAACTGTTGCCTGGGACAGAGGGAGCCTCTGGCTTGAGCTTCCAGTCCCATCTCTGCTCTGCATACCTGTGTGATCCAGGGAAGGTCATTTGACTTCTCTGGGCACTGGGCATTGTGGATGAGCCTGGAGTTTGGAGTCGGAAAGATCTGACTTTGAATCCCAGCTCCACACTTAATGTCTTGGACAGTTACTTCTCTCTGAGGCTCAGTTTCTTCATCTGTAAAACAGAGCTTGCAATAGCTACAATTGGCCATTAAATACACTAATAAAAACCACCTAGCACAGTCTCTCCTGGTGGGCACTTTATAAGCATACCTTTCTTTTCTTACCTCCTCCTCCTGTCTCTAGCTCCCTGCTTTCTTTAAAATGGGCCCAGCAGATTCAGCCCAACTCACAGTGGTGTTGTGCGTATAAGGAGGTGAAGTAGAGGTCTGGAAAGTTAAGGGCTATAGGAAAAAAAGGCAATCTTGTGATTAGGGATGCCAGAGGTTCCTTCTACCTAGGCATTGAGGACCCTATGCTGAGGACTCAGACCTTTGTGTGCAGAGGCTGTTGAGAATCTGGGGTAGTGAGAAGGTTCCTGGCTTGCAGCCCTCCCAGGAAGCCATTCTTCAGGTCTTGCCTTAGAAATAACTGCATGCCCAGGAAAGCCCAGTGCTGTGCAGCAGGAGGGGATAGGCAAGGGTTGGGATTCGAGGTACAGTAAACGGAGGTCAGAGGGCTGGTGTGGCCTGAGCTGCTGCTGGACCGCAGCACTATCTGTGCAGGCTGAAGCTGGGCCCAGGAGGAGGGCCTGAGTCAATATTGACCTTCCTTGGCTGGCCGGCCTGCTCTTCAGCCGCTCATTCAGCTGGAGTGTTGACACAAGTGACTGAACGAGCTGTATTATTGTATTCTTTTAAACAGCAGCCCATTATCTCTCCTCTGGGGATTCACTGGGGCCAGTGGTATGGGAATGGTGACAAAGGCAGGCAGCCCAAACATTTGGACAGGTTACGTGTCATGCTCTCTGCCCTGGCCCATGCTGCATCTCTCTGGGTCCCTCAAGTGGGACAGCAGAGCCTCAGGGTCCTGCGCATCCTCCCAGGGCCTCTCCGCACTTCAGCACAGTGACCCTGGGCAGGTTGCCTGAAGCTTGTGGGCATCCACATGAGGGCCACGACCTGCGTCTAGCACCCTCCTCCCCTGCAGGTGACAGCTGAGCAGAAAAGCAGATGAAATGTCCTTCCTCCGTGTATTTTGGGGGCCAGGATAGGGTGCTGGGGTGCCGCCTCTCCTGACTCTCGAGTCACGTGAAGAGGAGCAGATGGCAGACTCGGACCCCAGTGGAGGCTGAGGTGAGACAGAGCTCAGCTCCACATAAGGATCAGCGAGGGGACAGAGGGGACAGAGGGGACAGAAGGCAGGGGCTGCAGGGGGAACTTTTCATCGCTGAATGAGTTCTAGCAGAGGGCGGGCAGCCTCCTGTTGGGAATACCAGAGGGACTGAAATTTGGGCCGAGGGGAAGGTCAGACCCCGTCAGGAGCCCCACAGATCTTGCATTACTATCTCTTCTGGCTGCAGAAGGTTGGCCTAGAGCACCATCTGTTTGGAAGACGCAAACAACCGCACAGGAGTGAGGATTTCCTCTCGTTTACCATGGTCCCCAGAGCCTGGAGTAGAGTAGGTCCATAACAGATGCTGTTTGAATAAAGGAATAGTATGATTTCCCAGCTGGGCACGGTGGTGTGCTCCTCTAGTCCTAACTACTCAAGCAACTGAGGTGGGAGGGTGGGTTGAGGCCAGAAGTTCGAGGCTGCAGTAAGCTCTGATCGCGCTACTGCATTTCAGCCTGGGCGACTGAGCGAGACTCTGTCTCTAAAAAAAAATTTTTTTTTTTTAAACAAACTTCTGAAAGTAAAGTTTGAGAAAAATCCTTCTGGCCAATGAGAATAGTCCAGTGAAAGACTGTCTTCTGTTCACAGTAATTCTCAGCCAAGGGATTGGGTGAGGCCTGTCACCTGTCAGAATGTGTGTGGGACGACAGTTCCCAAAGGGGGTTACGAAGAGGTCAAGAAACGCTGCTGCAGGTCTCAGGGCGTCAGGACCAGCCCTGGAGGTGACAGGGTCCTCTGGAGGCCACTCAGACAAGATGGTGATGGTAGTCGGGTACTTGCCTAAGTTTTGTAGCACTCAGGGGGCTCACCTCTGTCTTGGGGCTGTGATTCTAGGATAGGCCCTTCCCCAAAGTGTCTTGGGTGGGCCTGAGAATAAAAGAGGGTGGTGGTAGGAGCAGATGACCACTGCAGCCAAGTTCACATCCGGTTCTGGGTCAGACTCGTGGCTGCCCCTTCTTTGCCTCTCGGCTTGAACAAGTCACTTCGTCTCTCCTTCTCTGCATCATGGAGACAGTACTAGTGCTACCTCACAGGCTTGTGGCGAGGAGATCACATGTGTGAAATGCTCAGCCCAGAGCCTGCTGCTTACAACTTACGCTAGGCGTTTCCTGAGTGACGACCATGAGAAATACCCAAAGTTCCTCCGTGAGCAGGAACAGATGCTCCCCCTCACTGTGCCTGGAGAAGCTGGCAGAGGTGAATTAATCCATCCCTTGTCACCTACAAAAATGCCGAGGGCTACAGAAGGCAAGTAGGCCAAGGTCACAGGCTGGAACTTAGGAACACCAAGCCCAAGGTCCACACTGAACCGGCGCTCGGCCTTGAGGCTCAGGACTTGAGCCCTGATAAGCCTTGAGCCCTCGCTGTGAGAAAGCCGGGGCATGACACCCCCCTCTCACTCCCTGGCACCTTCAGCAACCCAGGAGCTGGCCCACTAGGCAGCAGCCTCCTCTCTTCCCAGTCACCCGGAAATGGCAGGGAATTCCACCAGCTTCATTTCTAACAGCTTCCCGGCAATCCCAGCACTTACACAGCCAACCCAGTGCTGACCCCTCCAGGTGGCTGCAAACCCCTTTAGACTCACTTTTTGGAAGCCAGCTTCCCAGCCTCAGCACGTTCTTGGGAATCCCTTCGGTGGGCTGTGTCCCTTCCTTGAAAGGGACTCAATATGTGCAAACAGCCCAAACTTACCCTAGGCCAGGTCTGGAGGGCCAGGTGGGTGACCACGTGGGATACCACCACTTCTGGTGAAAAGTGGGGTGACGGGTTAGGAGGACAGCTGAGGTGGGCTCACAACGGCCCCAAAGGCAGTTCCCAAAGAGGAGTTCTGGAAATACCAGAGCATGTTTGAAACAGGCAGGTACATTCCCAAGGGGTCTGCCTCGCACAGCGACGCTCATTTGAATGCCCACGCTCTGGCTTGAGGTTTAAAGGCAGACTCATCCTCTGTAGTGCCACCCTGCATTTGTGGGGCCCTGATGGCTCTGGTGGCCCTGGCATTCCAGGGCCTGGCACAGGGATGTCTCCTCTCCAGGGAGGAGACGTTGTTGGGGAGGGTAGCCCACCCACAGCACAGCTGCTTTTCTCAGCTGTGGACACTAGACCAGCCAGGCCTCAGTGCCGTGCTCTGGGAATCCCCTTGTCTCCTCGGAACAGCAGTGTCTGCCACAAAACTTACCCCACTTCAAGCCAAGGCTGCAGGTTGCCTTGGGCTTGGTGTTCCTAAGTTCCGGCGTCAGGCTGAGCCCCTGCAGAGGGGTTGTGGGCGCACCCTGTGCTGGAGAGAACACACGCCTGCTGTCTCTGTAGCTTTTCCTAGATGCCAGCCCCTGACCATCACAGCCCCCACCATGACCTCTTGGAAACATTTTACTCACCCCTTGCTGGGTGGAAAAACACCTGGTTCCTTGCAAGGTAAGGGTCAGCCTGCAAGTTCGGACGGCCCCAGGCCCCGTGGCCTCTGACTCACAGGTCAGCCCAGGAAAGAACTTAGCAGGTTCCTTCCCTGGAGGGGCCAGCCCTGTCCTACATCTCCCACCATATCTCACCCGCTTCTGTTCAGAAAGACCTCCAGGGAGGGAGAAGAACCACAGCCAACTCAGTCTGGGGTGAGCATGGTGGACGGAGCAGGGGCTCTGGAATCAGATCTAGGTTCAAACCTCAACTCGGTCATTTCCTGGTTCTGCACCCTCAGGCAAGCTGTTGAACCTCTTTGAGCCACATCTGGATTTGTGGATAACAATTCCTCCTCTCAGGGTCGCTGTGAGGATTAAATGAGTTAACTCTCGGAAGGGGCTTGGCACATAATAGGTACTCAAGAAAAGTTCCTTCCCTTTCTGTGTCTGAGACTGCTGCTCCTCCAACACCACTGTCCCGCTCCTCAGCGACCCCAGGTGCACGGCTCCCTGAACTGTCCACCAGCTCTGCCCTCGGCTCCCTGAACTGTCCACCAGCTCTGCCCTCTGGTTTACTGGAAGTAGCAGCATTTCCTTCAGAAAGCCTGTGCCAGGAACTGTTGGCCCCACTGGCCAGGCTCCGGCTGGAGGAAGCCCCACAGCAGGGGAGCTTCCTTCTTGAACGGGTTTGGGCTGGGCCCTTCCCTCCCAGCCCTGGGCATCCCCCCGATGCAGTTACGAGTCAGCCAGCAGGAAGATGTCTGCAGACATCCAGAAGAGGGAAGTTCAAAGCAGTCCTCACACACCGCGGTGCATTTCCAGCCTGAGGTGGAGTCTTCAGTGTGGCCTGCCTCCCCTGTGTTAGGGCGAGGTGTCAGCCAGGAGGGGCTGGGGCTGGGGCTGGGCCCGAGCTGGCCGCCCCGCTCTGCTTGTTGCCACTTCAGGGTCTTAGGCTCACATCACTTCTTTCAAGTGAGGCAGGAGAAATGGCAGGGTCTGGCTGTCTGAGGGGAAGTCCTCCTCCTCCCTCCTCCTGGTGTCTTCTTGAAGGAAAGCTGCTCCTCTAGATGAACTGCGTGCCGATGGAGATGCTGGAGGGGTGACAGGTAACAGCTGGCATGGCCTGTTTGACTTAACCTTGGGGCCTCATGGCTGGTGCAGCACCTGCCTCCGTCAGCCTGGCGGCCTTGGAGATATGGATGGGAAAAGGAGCCCTGGAAATGGCAGGTGGAGGCCCTGGCTGACCAGGTGGGTGTGCTCTGAGGACGTGGCCTGATGCTGAGGAGAGTCACGGCATGTTTTGTCCTGGATGATTCACTCACGATGACCAGGGCAACACTGCTCCCATTCAGGTGGGCGAGCGTCTCTTAGGCACTCAGTCTCCATGGGTCACTCTTCTCTGTATTTAAAAATACTTTGTTTTCGGCCGGACGCAGTGGCTCACGCCTGTAATCCCAACAGTTTGGGAGGCTGAGGCGGGTGGATCACCTAAGGTCAGGAGTTGAAGACCAGTCTGGTCAACATGGTGAAACCTCATCTCTACTAAAAATACAAAAATTAGCCAGACGTGGTGGTGGGTGCCTATAGTCCCAGCTACTCAGGAGGCTGAGGCAAGATAATCACTTAAACCTGGAAGGCAGAGGTTGCAGTGAGCCAAGATTGCACCACTGTACTCCAGCCTGGGCAACAGAATACAATTCTGTCTCAAAAAAAAAAAAAAAGTTTTTTTTTAAGAGAAGCAATCCGTCATCTTTAAGGAAAACTTAGAAAAAGAGTAGAAAGATATGATAGAAGGAAATCACCTGTAGCCCCACCAGGAAAATGGGACAACTAATATTTTGATGTATTTCCTTCAAATAGCCACTGTATTCACACTGCATTGACAAATTACCATAGGCAAAATCTTTAGAAATCCCCTACCCCTAATCTATATCATCAAGAATTCCACTTTGGGCAAAGAAAACCTTGATCGTTTAATTTGCGTCTGGGACGTATCAGTGTGGACAGGTTTAGGCCCCAGCAGGTTGTGGGCTCCAGGAGAGCCCACCAAACCGGGCCCCTCGGAATGACCACACTGGACCTGAGGGAAGGGACAGCCAGGCTACGGGTGCCCGCCATCACTCCCACCGGCTTTATTATTTTACCTTTCACACTGAGGTCTGTGATCTGTCTGCATAATTTTGGAGTACGATATGAGCTCATTCTTCCAGATTCATTTTTTTTTCCATGCAGATATCAAATTATTTCAACTACATTTATTAAAAAGATCATCCATTCCCCCAGCATGTTGCAGGGTCACCTTTGTCATTAATCAAATGACCTCAAAAGAGTGGGTCTATTTTTGGATTCTCTCTTCTGTTCCATTGGTCTATTTGCCAGTCTTTTTGCCAATTCCATACTAAATTGATGATTGTAACTTTATAATAAACTTAGTATCTATTTAGTATAATCCTCCAATTTTGTTTGTTAAGATTGTCTTGGCTATTCCTAGTTCTTTATGTTTCTGTATACATTTTAGAATCAGTTTATCAATTTCTACCAAAGGAAATATGCTGGGATTTTGTTTGAGATTTAAGTAAATCTGCAGGTTAACTTGGGAATAATTGACATTTTTACAGTATTGAATCTTCTAATCTATGAACATTCTTTAATATCTTTAATAATGTTTTGTATTTTCCAATATAAGGACTTTGTATATCTTTTTGTTAGATTTATTCTAGATATTTTGTATTTTTAATGTAAAATGGTATCTTTTTAAAAAAATTTTTTTTCTTTTTCTTTTTTTGAGACAGAGTCTCACTCTGTCGCCCAGGCTGGAGTGCAGTGGCATGATCTCAGCTCACTGCAAGCTCCGCCTCCCAGGTTCACACCATTCTCCTGTCTCAGCCTCCCGAGTAGCTGGGACTACAGGCACCCACCACCAGGCCCGGCTAATGTTTTGTATTTTTAGTAGAGACAGGGTTTCACCGTGTTAGCCAGGATGGTCTCGATCTCCTGACCTAGTGATCTGCCCACCTCGGTCTCCCAAAGTTCTGGGATTACAGGCATGAGCCACTGCGCCTGGCCCTTTGTAAAAATTTTATGTTGTTACTGGTATGTAGAAATCCAGTTGATTTTTTAAAATATTGACCTTGAGGCCAGGCACGGTGGCTCACGCCTGTAATCCCAGCACTTTGGGAGGCTCAGGTGAGTGGATCACAAGGTCAAGAGATCAAGACCATCCTGGCCAACATGGTAAAACCCCATCTCTACTAAAAATACAGAAAGTAGAGCTGGGTGTGTTGATGCATGCCTGTAGTCCCAGCTACTCGAGAGGCTGAGGCAGGAGAATCTCTTGAACCCGGGAGGCGGAGTTCTCAGTGAGTCGAGATCACTGCACTCCAGCCTAGGCAACAGAGCAAGACTCCATCTCAAAAAGATATATATATCTCTTTTTGACTTATATATATATAGTCCTTGAATCAAGGACCTTTTAAATTCACTCCCTTAATCCCAGTTTTATGTAGATTCTTCCGCATTTCCTACTTACACAGTCATGTTGTCCCACGCAGTGTTGGCCTCACATTTCAAATGAGTCCTGCCAGCCTCCCTTTAGGTGGTTGATTTTCCAGAGCTAAGTGATGGCCTCTGGTTTCTAAAGCTCTACTCCCTAGCCTCCAAAGCCTGAGCTCAGCTGATTGCTTCTGCCAACTCCTACCCTCACCATCACCACTCCTGGCGCTGGGACAGCCTCTGGGCTGTCCTTTCTTCTCCAGCCTCCCTGCCGCCTCTGAGAAGAACTTGTTCCGGAATGGCTCGCTATTAGAGTGGACTCAGGAGAGGCCCCCAGAGTCACTGAGACCATTTGCTAAAGATGCTCTCCCTGTGCATCCCCAGGGCAAAAGCTGAGTGCATGGGAGGGGCAGGGGAGTTGGGGGGAGGGGTGTTCTGGGGTGGGTGGTGGGGGACGAATTCGCCAGCTCTTCTTCAGCTGCAGTCTGTGTCCCTGCACCTCCAGAAGACTTCACAGAGCTAGGGAGGAGGGCACAACAGGCAGCTCAACTAATCCAGGGATAGCAGGTCTGTCCAAGAGACTGGGGGAATAGACCTGCTGAATAAAGACTCTTCTGTAGCAAAAGGCAAAGGCTGTAATCTCAGCACTTTGGGAGGCCAAGGCAGGTGGATCATTTGAGGTCAGAAGTTCAAGACCAGCCTGGCCAACATGGTGAAATCCGTCTATACTAAAAATACAAAAATTAGCCGGGTATGGTGGTGGGTGCCTGTAATCTCAGTTATTCAGGAGGCTGAGGCAAGAGAATCACCTGAACCTGGGAGATGGAGGTTGCAGTGAGTCCAGATGATGCCACTACACTCCAGTCTGGGCGAGAGGGCGGCAAGACTCCTTCTAGGAAAAAAAAAAAAAAAAAAAAAAAAAAAAAAAAACAAAAAAAAACAAAGGCCAAAAGGGAGGAGGACAAATTTTACCAAGCCATGATGTATATATGGCAAGGTCCCCAGGTCCCAGACCCCTGACATCAGGCATGACCCCTTTGATTGGTAAGTCTAAGCAGAAAGTGGTTTGGTGTTACTCCCAGACTTGTATCTGCCCAAGTGCCAGTGTATGGAGGGCCTTCAAGCCAGGGATACAAGGAGAGGTGACATCACAAGAGAAACAGCCATCATGTATGGGGACTCTGCTTACTTCACACACCCTAAACCCTATGAGCTGTGTTTCATTAACCCCACTGGCTCAGATCATTTCGGTAACTTGTTCAAAGTCTCTCCAAATTAGTGGGAGACTCCCTACAACTCACCTGCAACTCACACAGTTTATTTTGTTGCAAAGTGCTTGGTCTCTGCCTCTAGGGAGTGTCTGGTGGACTCCCGAACCTCAGACCCAGCAGCACGACTGACACTGAGATGTGACGTGGGTTCTGATTGAATCATGCACGGTGAATTCCTAGTGGGGAACCACTGGCTGTCCAGGGTCCCTGCTTTTCTGCCAGCTGCCTCCCAGGTCTGCGACCTCCTTCAGAACCTGCCAAAATGACTAGGAAAATGCTGTTTCCAGAGGAGGAGCCGAAAGAGAACACGATGGCCCTGCACTCCAGATCTTCGGGTGGATGAGTAATCCAAGCATTCAGTTCAAGAATCACGTTTCAGTTTGTTTCTTGAAGCCTGGAAGTGACCTTTTCAGATACATAAGAACCCAGTGAGCTGTTTTGAGCCTCTTCAGATCCGAAAGCATTCAAGTGGCAGCCCTGACTCTGTCTGCCATCAACATGTGATCCCAGGTCCCGGGCTCCCCTGAAGGCAAAACTAGAGCAGCCCTTTGGAAGTGTCCCTCCCCTTCCCAGGCCCCCAGTTCCCCGCTCTCAGATCTACCCACACTATCCATTGCAAGCCTGTGTCACATCTGTGGATGGAGCTCAGCACGACCTTAGGCAAAGCCAGAATCAGCAAGGCACGGGACACAGGCTTGATTGCAGGTTAAGTGTTTTTGTTTTGTTTGTATTTTTGAGACAGAGTCTCACTCTGTTGCCCAGCCTGGAGTGCAGGGGTGCAATATCGGCTCACTGCAACCTCAGCCTCCTGGGTTCAAGCAATTCTCCTCCCTCAACCCCATGGGTATCTAGGACTACAGGCACATGCCACCAGGCCCGGCTAATTTTTTTGTATTTTTAGTCAAGAGAGGTTTTCACCATGTTGGCCAGGCTGGTCTCAAACTCTGACCTCAGGTGATCCACCTGCCTCGGCCTCCCAAAGTGCTAGGATTACAGGCATGAGCCACCATGCCCGGCCCAGGTGATGTTTTACATAGAGCTCCAACACCAGAGAGAAGAGTGTCAAGGGGAGGTGGTGCTCTCTGCCTTCTCTGGAGAGCTTTACCCCTAAGTTAGCTGCTCCTCACCCACCCCAGGCTATCCTCTTGGCTCAAGGCCTTTCTGGAATTGAGGTAAAGCACCTGGTAATCGTGAAGGCCCTTTGGGGGCTCCCTGATGCATAATACTCCCAGCCCAGGCGGCATGTCTGTGATCAGCTGGTTGGTTTTTTATTAATGTATCATATTAACAGGTTCAGCCATCCTGGGACAAAGCTGAGTTGTAATAAAAAAAACAAAAAGCCAACAAAAAAATAACTTTAATATACTGTTGGATTCAATGTGACAGTTTTGTTTAAGATTTTCATAGTTATGTTCCTAAATGATATTGAGTCAAATTTTCCTTTCTTGTACTCTCCTTATGTGGTTTTAAGAATCAAGGTCATACTCGTTTCATAAAACAAGCTTGCTAACTTTCCTCCCTCTTTCCCCCTTTTTAAAATTCGTTGACAGTGGAATGATACTTGTAATGGGCTTTGGATTTTATCAAAACACACACCCCGAGTCTGCCTGCTTGCAGGGGACTTGGCACAGACAAGAAGACACCTTTTCCTTGTTTATAGTCTGCATTGGCTTATTTATGGCGCTTTTGTTGTTTCTGGGACTGTTCTGCTGGGAGCCAGCCATTTCCTTGAGGAAGCAGAGATGAAGGTGGAGGGAAGCCCTAGGCTTCTAGGGGAGCTTTGCTGGGGGAGGGGAGGGAGCCTGAGCCTGGTGCCCCAGCCCTGCTGCAGCCACCCCTCTTTCCTGCAGGAGCTCGACCTGACTCTACCTTTACAGGCACCATGTTCCGCAAGAAAAAGAAGAAACGCCCTGAGATCTCAGCCCCACAGAACTTCCAGCACCGTGTCCACACCTCCTTCGACCCCAAAGAAGGCAAGTTTGTGGGCCTTCCCCCACAATGGCAGAACATCCTGGACACACTGCGGCGCCCCAAGCCCGTGGTGGACCCTTCGCGAATCACACGGGTGCAGCTCCAGCCCATGAAGGTAAGAGGGGCAGGCAGGGATGAGGTTCAGCCTCTCCCAGTGCACAGACAACCATGCCTGGCTAAACTTCAGAAAGGCCCCTGGAGGAACCACCTACTTCACAGCTATCAATTCACCAGCCATTTTAACTCCCTGCCTGTCAGCCTGCCATTCTCTCCCTGGGTAAGCCAGGGTGAAGGAGCCTGGGAAGACCCCCTCTGCAGGGTGGTGGGGTTGCCAGATTCAGCACATGAAAATGTAAGATGCTCAATTGCATTGATATTTCAGATGACAACGAATAGTCTTTTAGGACATGTCCCATTCAATATTTGGACCTGCAGCCCCATAGGGACCGAGGGCTCTCCCAGACCAGGAGAATTTTAGTTGTGAGGGTCAGGACTAGTAGACCCAAGAGCCTGGCAGAAGTTGGGATCAGGGGCCCTATCAGGGTTTGGAGGCCACGACGCCAGTGTGTGTGGAGCAGCCCCCTGGCCTGGTCTCTTTTCCTCAGTGGGCTGGGCACCTCTCTCCCAGCCACCCGTGGAGCTAGAGAATGGAGCCCCGCCCCCTGAGCCTCAGCTCCCTGGCCCAGCCGACCACAGCCCTGGGCATGCCGGATGCAGCCCCATGGCACTCACCATCTGCTCTGCCGATGCTGGGCCTTCTCCCCGCATCCCTGCATCCAGCACAGGTGGGACCCACAGTGGCCCTGATCAATTATGGAAAACTTAATGGGTGGACGACACAGCAGGGAAGGTCTTTAGGCAGTCCTCCCCAGGGCCTCCAAGGACATTCTCTTGACCCTGATCTCCCGGCTGCCCCTCCCTGCCACAATCAGGCGGCTCCCACATACTTCTCTCTTCCCCCTACAGACAGTGGTGCGGGGCAGCGCGGTGCCAGTGGATGGCTACATCTCGGGGCTGCTCAACGACATCCAGAAGTTGTCGGTCATCAGCTCCAACACCCTGCGCGGCCGCAGTCCCACCAGCCGGCGGCGGGCACAGTCCCTGGGGCTGCTGGGGGATGAGCACTGGGCCACCGACCCAGACATGTACCTCCAGAGTCCCCAGTCTGAGCGCACTGACCCCCACGGCCTCTACCTCAGCTGCAACGGGGGCACACCAGCAGGCCACAAGCAGATGCCGTGGCCCGAGCCACAGAGCCCACGGGTCCTGCCCAATGGGCTGGCTGCAAAGGCACAGTCCCTGGGCCCCGCCGAATTTCAGGGTGCCTCACAGCGCTGTCTGCAGCTGGGTGCTTGCCTGCAGAGCTCCCCACCAGGAGCCTCACCCCCCACAACCACTGGTAGGCGTGCAATGAAGGCTGCCAAGCATGGCTCTGAGGAGGCCCGGCCACAGTCCTGCCTGGTGGGCTCAGCCACAGGCAGGCCAGGTGGGGAAGGCAGCCCTAGCCCTAAGACCCAGGAGAGCAGCCTGAAGCGTAGGCTATTCCGAAGCATGTTCCTGTCCACTGCTGCCACGGCCCCTCCAAGCAGCAGCAAGCCAGGCCCTCCACCACAGAACAAGGTGAGTCAGGAGCCTGGTCTGCAGGTGTCCACTGGGGAGTGGGTGTAGGTGCGCAGGCCCTGCCTGGCCTTCCCCTTGGAGGACTTGCAAAGAGGCTCCCGGGACTGCTTCCGCCTAAGGCGGCAGAAACGTGCACGGTAACCTCTCCTCTGAGGAGGGTGGCTGGCCGCCTCCTTCCCTCCCTTCCTTTCCTTCTTTTCTCTGTGGCAGTTGTGTTGTTTCCCATTTCTGTCATTATTTGTTCCCGAGTGTGTGGCCATAGGAAAAGCCGGATTTGCCTTGTCCGGGGGCAGCAGGAGGCCGACTTGTGGCATGCGTGACTGCTTCAGATGCGCATTTTTCTTGTGAGAAAGGAAAAGGTGAAGGGAGCTCCCGTGGTGACATTTCTTGGCAGGCAGAGTGGAGCACCTTTTCACTTCTTGCAGGCTCTCCAGCATCCTGTCCATAGTGACAGTAACCTCCTTCCCCATTTGGCAGAGGAGGAGACTGACAGAGAGAGGGTGAGACACCCCCAGGCATGATGGAGAATGAGTCAGAGAAGGAAGGTGGGGAGTACTCTGGGGCTGCCTGTCTGGCCCGGGCCCTCTTGGCTCATGACTCTGGCGTATGAAGGCTTTACAAGCACAGCAGTCACTTGTTCTTTAGCTCCTTCCTGGGAGGGTGGAAGGCAGGCCTAAGAAACGACTGCTGACAGGGGCATGGGTAATAGAGCCTCCCCTCCCTCCTGGGAGGGCCTTAAGACAAGCCTGGGTCCTCCCCTGTCATCAGTGGGGTGAGTGTGGCCTGCACAGGGTGTGGGTTTGGGGATGGCCTGGACTACAACCTTTCTCGGTCACTGCCTGCCAGCTGAGGTACTCACAGAAAGGTCTTGGCTTTGTGCACTCCAGTCCCCTACTAGGTTAAAGGATAGTGGGTTGGGATCCCCATGGGGTATGGCTTGATGTACCTGTGAGAGGAACATGAGAATCTGTGAGCTGCAGGGTGTCTGGAAGGCTGTGCCCCTGGGGAGACTCGGCCAGAAAACTAAGGTAAGATCAGGACAGTGCACCCTGCTGGGAAGGTGAGAATCGGAGCCTGACCTCCCTCTGTCTCAGGAGTCCTGCTGGGAGGCCTCAGGGATTTGAGAAAAGGGTTGTCAACACTGGGCTGGGCACTCATTTGCATCTTTCTGGGCTCCTGCCAGCTCTCCACAGCATGGGGGAGGCCTGTCCATCCCTGCACAGTGCACTGAGTACTCACCGTGGCCACTGCTGCGGGGTGTGCTGGAATCTCCCCCATGCTTGTGGGAGCAGGTGGTAGTTATCTTGAGCTCGACAACACCATACTTCCAAATCCAGGGCAGTGGTTTCCTTCTGGGCAACTCAGACACACCTTCTGAGAGTGCTACTCTGGAGCCAGACCTCTCAATGGCAAGGCTGAGACCCCCTGAGCTGCTCTGGGCCAGGGCTTCTCGGTGTCTGCACTGCTGACGCTCAGGTCGGGCCATCCTTTGTGGTGCGCTCTCCTTGCACTGTAGCAGCCTCCCTGGCCTCTACTCACTAAAAGCTGGTGGTACCCCTGGTTAGAATAATCAATAATGCCTCCAGATATTGCCGAATGTCACTTGAGCACCCCCATTAAGAACCACTGCCTTAAGCAAATTCAATAACACAGATGGGGAGCATCAGCCTTCCTCCTCCTCCTCCTCCACCACCTACCCCAGGAGCCCCCAGATCAAGCCAGCAGCCCTTGGCACTGGAGCTGACTCTGGACACTCGCAGCAGCTTCCATAACAGCAGTTAGGCCACAGAGGCCATGCAGTGTGCCAGGCATGGCTGCAGGAGGGTCTGAGTATAGACTCCGGGGCTCCTGTACCTAGCCCCAGGCAGGGAGGCCTGGAGTCTCTCTAGCTAAAGAGAACAGGAAGACACGGCTTGGGGGCACAGAGGCCAAAGAGGCAAGACAGTTTGTTAGGAGCTTGCAGGGTTTAGACATGTTCCACTTAGAGTCAGAAGGGCAAACATTCGTTAAGCACCCACTGTGTACTCCAATATATGTCAAGGATACATGGCACCAGTGGGATTGCAGCAGGGGAGTCAGCAGTCATGGGCATCCGTGGGTTCCAGTGCCTACAGGACAACCAGACAACCCACAGGGTTATGAGGATTACATGAGATACAGCATTGAAGGCACTTGTCAAAGTGCTAAGCCCTCAATAAATGGCTTTATTAGTAGTATTTGAGATGGCATCTCCCTCTGTTGCCCAGGCTGGAGTGCAGTGGCACAGTCTTGGCTCACTGCAACCCCCACCTCCTGGGTTCAAGTGATCCTCCCACCTCAGCCTCCCAAGTAGCTGGCATTACAGGCGTGCTCCACCATACCCAGCTAATTTTTATAGTTTTAGTAGAGATGGGGTTTCACCACGTTGGCCAGGCTGGTCTCGAACTCCTGACCTCAAGTGATCCACCTGCCTTGGCCTCCCAAAGTGCTGGGATTACAGGCACCTGAGCCACCATGCCAGGCCGGCTTTATTATTTTTAAAAATATTATGCCATGGCCTCTCCCCTTTAGGATACTTACAGTACAGCCCCCTGAGCCCACAGTGGAGAACCATGGCTCAGGGCGGGAAATGAGGCATTGATGTAAATGTATGCATGACTCTTCTAGTGGCTTTCTTCCCAAGAGGTCTGTCACGAGTAACTTCAGAATTAATCCAGAGCCCCTAACAATTAATTAATTCCATTGTCGTGTCCCCCTTTCCCTTTCTTGTGTGGCTTCACAAGTTCCATCTGATCCTTGCTTGTGATTACATTGATAAAAGCTCCCTCCCTGTGGAACAGGCAGTGAAGCCAATGAAAGGACACTGGGGACCCGACCTTGCCAGGCTGAAGCCCGAGCAAGCTCCTGGGACTCCCTAGCCTGTGTCCCAGACTCTGCTGGTGCTGGGCTCCTGGCTGGGCCACCCCTCCGCCAGTCTCCAGACGCAGGCTCCGCCCTGAGCCCAGCCAGCACCCGCAGCAGCAGCAGCACAGGGACCTGGCCCGTGGAGACAGGGAAGGAACTCCCACCTCGGCCTGTCCACGTGGCTCTCGCTCCCAGGCCCACACATCCTCAGAGTAGAGCTGGCCCAGGCAGAGGCCCTGGAGGCCAGGAGGGGAATGATCTCATTTTAGAGCCTTACTTAGGAGCTTCAGGACGAGAGGTCATCAGAGCCACCTCAAGAGGAGCTTTAGGTGGTCCCCAAGCTTCTGCCCCGACCCACACGGATGGGTGCCTGGAGAGCATGTTTTTCTGAGTTAAGTCCACACTCAGGCCAGCAGGCAGCCTCCTTAGCACCCCGAGCCTTTCTACAGGTTGACTGTGTGATGCAGTGAGCCCTGCCCCACTTCCCTCCCTGTCCCTGCCTGGTGACGTCTCATGGAACCTCTGTTCCCAGGACCTGGCATCATAGCCTCAGTCATGGCCATGCTCCCTCCACCCCCCTCATAGCCCTCCCAGAGGCTCCCTGAGGCCCTAAGATCATACTGCCCACTCATGCAGAGCTTCTCAAAGTACGTTCCATGAGCCTCCTAGGACGCAGGGACATTGTTCAAATGCAGAGTCTCTGCTCTAGAGCCCCACTGAATCAGGCTGTGAGGCGGGAAGTCCGCAGTTCATCTAGCTCCCCCCATCACTGCGCATGTCCCTGCCTCGTAGCGGAGACTGGGGCTCAGAGAAGATGACTCGCCTAAGGCTCACTGCAGGGCACAGCAGCCCAGGGCCAGGCCCCAGGTCCTGACAGCCCAGTCCAGGGGTCCCACTGCTCCACTACACACTGGATGGTGACAGTGTCACACTGGATGGTGACAGGTGCTGGCGACGACATGGGAGAATGTTTACTGTCCAAATGCACTCACTAGGGATGGAGTGAGTCCAGGGAGTCCTGGGAGAATTTCTAGCTTCTTTCCTGTGAAGGTCAAGCACACACTCGGGTGGGCAGGCAGGTGTGGGGGTGGCAGAAGTCTGCCCCAGCGTGGCTGTCGGCCAGTAGGTGTTCTACCCTAAGCAGGCCAGGGACTTGACTGGAGAGTGGAAGCCCTGAAGCCGTGGGGAGTCGGGGAAGGAAGGGAGTGAGGGTTGCTAAAGACATTGAAAAGACTCTGGTGGGGCCCAAGGCCTAGATTTGGGGTTTGGGGTCCCTGAGCAAGCATCCCAGCCCAAACTTACTGCTTGAGATTTCCTATAAGTTGTTTCAGCTCTGGGATCAGGACCAGGACCCACTGGGCACCTAAGACAATGGCTTACATGATGGGTTTGCAGAAGTTCCTAGAAGGCCTGCTCTGCAGCCCCTGAAGCATCCCTCTCCAGGTGCCCTTTAAAAACACATAATCCCTGGGAGGGGTCATGGTGCATATCACCGCTCCTTGGGGAGAACCCAAAGATGGGCGGGCGCCTTTCCTGCCAGAGAGAGCAGGAGGGCTTGGGCTCAGAAAAGCAAGAAGCCTCACAGGCTTCCAGGGCTGGGCCTGAGCAGGGCTCACCGGGTGCCCAGGCTGCCCCTCGGCTCCAGCTTCCCTCCCTCCCCGCCAGAGCCCATGAGGATAGGCCCCTACCTTCTCCTCCCTCCCGGGGGCTCCTTAGCCAGGAGTTTCATGCCAAGGAGGAAGTGGAAGGATTCCTTTATGGGGTCTTTAAGACATCTCCTCCTCCCCGGCCTTAAGGCTTGGGTTTGGCTGGACCTACCCTCCTAACTCCAGATCTCTCTGGCACCAGATTCCCAGCCCAGGGGAGACACCCGAGGACCCCCCAGATGGTGACATACCTCTGTGGTCCTCTGTCAGGGACATAACCTCCCAGCACAGATTCACAGACTACCTGCTGCAGGCACAGGCAGGGCTATCGGGCCCCAGGTGTGGCTCCCCTGCCTTGGTTCGGGGAGTGGAGACACAGCTGCCCACTGCTCCCCACCCCACTGCCAGGCCTCTTCTGCCCCCATGGGTTCTAGAGTGGAGGAGCCTTGGGAGTGAAGAATGCCTCTGACCCAGATTCTTCAAGCAGCCTCTTAGCACAGAGGCAGATTCTGCCTTACAGCAGCCTCCCTGGGGTCTAGCTATCAATCGCCAAGGAAGAAATACCCAGCACAGGACCCCGCGGGGAGGTGGCCTTCTCTGTCTTCCCAGGTGCAGTAGGGCGAGTGTAAGCAGCTGTCTTGGGCCTGCCCAGCTTGGCGCCCTGCTGGGGGCTGCTCACACAGGACTGTGGCTGGGCTCCAGCTCCGTCTGAAAATCTTTGCTCAGAGCACCTCCCTAGTTTGATCTGACACCCTGCCTGACCCTGCCAGAGTCCAGAGGTCACGGCGGCCAGTCCCTGCCTCTGGGAAGGTGATTCCAAATGCTCCCACAGCCATGCCCCTTCCTGTTGCTTTGTCCCTGCAGCCCAACTCCTCTTTCCGACCGCCACAGAAAGACAACCCTCCAAGCCTGGTGGCCAAGGCCCAGTCCTTGCCCTCGGACCAGCCGGTGGGGACCTTCAGCCCTCTGACCACTTCGGATACCAGCAGCCCCCAGAAGTCCCTCCGCACAGCCCCGGCCGCAGGCCTGCTTCCAGGCCGGTCTTCCCCAGCAGGTTCCCCTCGCACCTGGCACGCCCAGATCAGCACCAGCAACCTGTACCTGCCCCAGGACCCCACGGTTGCCAAGGGCACTCTGGCTGGTGAGGACACAGGTGTTGTGACACATGAGCAGTTCAAGGCTGCACTCAGGATGGTGGTGGACCAGGGTGACCCCCGGCTGTTGCTGGACAGCTACGTGAAGATTGGCGAGGGCTCCACCGGCATCGTCTGTTTGGCCCGGGAGAAGCACTCGGGCCGCCAGGTGGCCGTCAAGATGATGGACCTCAGGAAGCAGCAGCGCAGGGAGCTGCTCTTCAACGAGGTGGGAGGACAGGGCAGGACGGGCGGGGGCGTTGGGGATGGGCAGTGAACAGCCAGCCACGCTGGACATCTGTGAGCAGGGGCAGTGGGTGGCCATGCTTCTGGGCACCGTGCCTGGCACTCAGGCCCCCACCTGCCCCCAGGTGGTGATCATGCGGGACTACCAGCACTTCAACGTGGTGGAGATGTACAAGAGCTACCTAGTGGGCGAGGAGCTGTGGGTGCTCATGGAGTTCCTGCAGGGAGGAGCCCTCACAGACATCGTCTCCCAAGTCAGGTGGGCAGCTGGGAGGGCTGGATCCTGAGTGCGGGCTGCCCCCACCATGGCCCTGCCAGGGCAATGTGTTCTTCTGCCTGTGGCCCAGAAGACTTGGGATGCCTGTTGGATCATCCTGGGCTCTCCTGCCTGCTGGGGTAACTGGCATCCAGGGGTCTTGGGAATAGAGAAGAGAAGGGTGGCTTCTATCCAAGGCTCAGGCCCGTTTTCACCAGGGCTATGGCCTGACTGTGCTGCCAAACAGATTGCCTGGGAGCCATGGGGCTTAGCACCAGGGACTCCTACTCTGCTCAGCCACCCCACAACCTGCCAAAGCTAACGCTCTCTTCCATCGGGCGGCCCCACCTTCCTATCCAGGCTGAATGAAGAGCAGATCGCCACTGTGTGTGAGGCTGTGCTGCAGGCCCTGGCTTACCTGCATGCCCAGGGTGTCATCCACCGGGACATCAAGAGTGACTCCATCCTGCTGACCCTGGATGGCAGGGTAGGTTCCATACTGTCCCCGGCATAGCCACGCTCCCACTTCCTCCCGGTCCACCACTCACTCCGCTTTCAACCCTAGGTGAAGCTCTCGGACTTCGGATTCTGTGCTCAGATCAGCAAAGACGTCCCTAAGAGGAAGTCCCTGGTGGGAACCCCCTACTGGATGGCTCCTGAAGTGATCTCCAGGTCTTTGTATGCCACTGAGGTAACCGTTCCCTCCACCCCCCCAGACCTCCCAAAAGCCCTTCTGCTGTGGCCCCTCCGGTGACCTCACCAAAAGCAGCCCAGGTTTTCAGAGTCCCACCTAGTCAACACTCTTCCCCCTTTCCATGGGGCTGCTCCCGCCCATGGCCGGGCTGCCAGGAACGAGTCCTGCAAATGCTTCCTCAGCTCAAGGGCAGAATGGGGTAGGGCCAGGCCTCCCATGGATGATGGCCTTTCTCTGAGTGACTGACAGCTGTGTCCCTATAGGCAGTGGTCACTCATGCAGGCAGTAACTGGCCACGGGGCAGGTGGCCGGGGGAGGAAGGAGACACACTCACCAAGGAGAGCTGGGGCCAGCTGTCCCCCCTCCACCACTGCCGCCACCAGAACACCGCTAGCAACGGGCCAGGCTAGGCTCTGGCCATGGGGTCAGGGACATTTTCCTCCTGCAGGTGGATATCTGGTCTCTGGGCATCATGGTGATTGAGATGGTGGATGGGGAGCCACCCTACTTCAGTGACTCCCCAGTGCAAGCCATGAAGAGGCTCCGGGA
Organism: Theropithecus gelada; assembly: GCF_003255815.1. Classification (NCBI taxonomy): domain Eukaryota; kingdom Metazoa; phylum Chordata; class Mammalia; order Primates; family Cercopithecidae; genus Theropithecus; species Theropithecus gelada. The sequence continues at coordinate 15,598,524 of NC_037674.1, forward strand.
CAGCCCCCCGCCCAAGCTGAAAAACTCTCACAAGGTCAGTTGGCACACAAGGGTGCGAACTCGCAGACCCCATTCCTCCTGAGGCAAGAGGACCAGAGCCTAGGCTCCTAGCATCTCCCTCCCACAGAAGCTACACGGTCTGGGCTCCTGGAAAAGGCTCCTCTTTCTCCACACAAAACCTGCACCTGGGTGTGGAGCCGCATCTATGCACAAGTTCGCATGTGCACTCCAACAGGTCGCCTCCCACGGCTGTGGCAGGAGGTTTGCTACTCGGCAGGCACTGGTCAGAAGCCCAGGGGTGCCCATGAGCAGGGAAAGCCAGGACACCAGCAATCCCTGCTGTCCCGGAAGGAATCCGGAGAAGCTTCACTGAGCACAAACCTTTCTACCCCAAGTGTCGGGAGATCCATACCATGATTCGATGTCCCTGTCCATCACGGCGAGTTGGCTCATGCTCCATTGTTGCACACCCCAACACAGCTGAGCCACAGCATTCCCCTTAAAGCCAGTATATGTTCTTGGACGTGTATACATGTAACCCTTTTTGCCAAATCCGCCCCAACCCCGCAGGCCTTACTGTGGACGCCCCCTGCTGGCAGGTCAGCACGAGGCTGCTAAGTGGCATCGCCATCTGGTGGCCAAAGCTAGAAATGTCTCAGGGGCTGAAGCCTCACCTCTAGCAAAAAAAGAGTTCTGTGGCCCCAACACAAAGCTGGATGAGAGGACCAACAGGAAACATCTTCCAGGACAACTGCTCCTTGGAGCCTGCACCGCTAACTCCAAAATTAGCATATAAAGATCTCTAGTTGGCTAATTGCTCAGAGGATGTAGCCTTCTGCCCAAGACTGAGCCTCATGCCAAGATACTGGCTCAAAATGAACCAAGATAAGCCCTTGCCTTAGACTCTAAGGCCTAGAGCAACAAAGAAATCTTCCTTTTCAGGTCTCACTTTATTTTCTATTTTTCAGAGCACTTCCTCATCCTTGACCTGTTTGTTTTTGTTGTTTTTGTTTTTTGTTTTTGTTTTTGAGATGGAGTCTCTGTTGCTCAGGCTGGAATGCAGTGGTGTGATCTCGGCTCACTGCAACCTCCGCCTCCTGGGTTCAAGCAATTCTCCTGCTTCAGCCTCCTGAGTAGCTGGGAATACAGGCATGTGCCACCACGCCCGGCTAATTTTTGCATTTTTAGTAGAGACGGGGTTTTGCCATGTTGGTCAGGCTGGTCTACAAACTCCTGACCTTGTGATCTGCCCAACTTGGCCTCCCAAAGTGCTGGGATTACAGGCAATGAGCCACTGCACCCAACGACCTGTTTTTAAAATCTTCTCAAAAGCCCTATGTGGCAGACAGGGCAAGCATACTTTATCACTAGCCCATTTTACAGATGAGAAAACTGAGGCCTAGAGAAAACTGTGACTTGCCTGAGATCAGGGATAGAGCCAGGCCTGGATCACTGATGCCAATTCTCTGCCCCTTCCACAGAGCTATAGCATCTGAATATTGAGAGCCTTGGGGGGTGAGGAGGGGCAAGGGGACAGGAAGTTAAAAAACCAGCGAATTCAAGATTTTCAAACAATGACAGGGCCAGGCAATCAGGTCACCCCAAAGTGACTGCAAATTGTGGCTTAATCTCACTGCCCTGTCTCTACAGGTCTCCCCAGTGCTGCGAGACTTCCTGGAGCGGATGCTGGTGAGGGACCCCCAAGAGAGAGCCACAGCCCAGGAGCTCCTAGACCACCCCTTCCTGCTGCAGACAGGGCTACCCGAGTGCCTGGTGCCCCTGATCCAGCTCTACCGCAAGCAGACCTCCACCTGCTGAGCCCACCCTGAGTACACCTGCCACCTGTGCCCACAGGCAGGGCACACGGGGCAGCCAGCCTGCCGGCAGGGCTTGCCTGCCTCCTTCTCTCAGTATTCTCTCCAAAGATTGAAATGTGAAGCCCCAGCCCCACCCTCTGCCCCTCAGCCCACTGGGCCAGGCAGGACCTGCCCCCTCAGTGTCTCTCCCTCCTGAGTCCCCAGATGGAGACCCCTTCTACAGGATGACCCCTTGATATTTGCACAGGGATATTTCTAAGAAACGCAGAGACCAGCGTTCCTGGCCTCTGCAGCCAACACAGTAGAAAAGGCTACTGTGGTTTTTTAAAGGTAGTTGTCCACTAGCGTCCTAGGCCACTGCAGAGGGCAGACTGCTGGTCTCCACAGATACTTGCTGTTCTCAGCTCCAGCTTCAAACCTCGGGTCCCGAGAGGGCCACGGGCCACGGGGTGATTTTTATGACCTGAATCCCTCTTCCTCCCTCACGTCTGGTGTCCTGAAGGTGCAGTCCTAGCTGTACGGCCCCTCCCCGCCCGAGCTGTGAATGGCCTGCTCCAGGCCATGGCTGTGGGCAGGGAGTGAGGGGACAATTTCTGAGTGAAAAAGAAAGAATGGGGTCAGTGGTGAAGGTGCTCTCACTTTACAGAATGGAGAGAACATCGTGTGTGCGTGTGTGTGTGTGTGTGTGTGTGTGTGTGTAAGGGGAGGAAAGCCACCTTGACAGCCCAGGTCCTTTCAGGTCACCCACAGCCAGCTTCAGGAAGGCTGCCCCATCCTCTCTCCCACTAAGTTCTGGCCTAAAGGGACCTGCTTTCTTGGCCTGGCTTCCACCTCTCCAGTCCTGTGTCTCCCTGGCCAGTGGAGTGGTCCATGCTAAGTCTAACACATCCTGGGGGCTCAGGAGGCTTCTGAGCGTCTCCTGTACTGTGCAGCGTGAGGGCCAGAGATAGGAATGTAAGGAATGGTAACTGTGTTACCTTTCAAGTTTATCCCAATAACCAGGTCATCAGGGACCCATTGTTCTCTTCAGAACCCTATCTGGGAGAGAAGGCGAACCACCTCCGGGTTTCCATCACGTCAAGGTCACAGGCACCCATTTGTGCAAACCATCTGCCCCGGCTGCCTCCACAGACAGCTGTCTCCTTGTCCTCCTCGGCCCCGCCCCACTTCAGGGCTGCTGTGAGATGGAATTCCAGGAAAGAACTTCAGGTGTCTGGACCCTTTCTATTTAGATAATATTTTTAGATTCTTCTGCTCCCTAGTGACCTACATGGGGGCAAAGAAATTGCAAGGACTTTTTTTTAAGGGTCAGAGTTTTCAAAACAAAAGCATCTTCCCTAGAAATTTTTGTGAATTGTTTGCACTTGTGCCTGTTTTAAATTAAATTGAGTGTTCAAAGCCATTGGGCTTCCTGTGTCTCTGGGAGCGGAGACCAGCGGTCTTGGAGGGGGGGCCGCCTGTGGTGGGTGAATCTCGTGGAGCCTCCCCTCCTCCCCACATGAGCCCTCCAGCAGCCACACCACAGAACACCCAACTTCCCTGGTGACCTGTGGGCCCGAAAGGCAGGCAGAGAGGAAGGGAAACAGGAAGTGAACGGCCCTTGGGAATGAAGGCGATGAAAAATAGACGGGGCTACTCTCCCAGGGGAGAAGAGCCCACGAGGAAAGCCAGGGCCCTGCGCTGCGTTTGCTAAGGGTGAGCACAGTGGCTGACGACCACCCTACGTGTCGGCTTCTCCCATCCTCTGCGGCTCCTCACCCCCACCCCGGACCTCCAGCGTCCACAGGAAGTGGTCTGAAACTGCTTCCAGTGGGAGAGCAGTCCCTGTCTCACTCCTCAGTACTGAGGGAGATGGTGTGGAGTTGAGAAAGAATGGAGCAGAGCCTGGAAACCAGGGAGCCTGGGCTCTCGTCCTGGGGTTGGGGAGGTGGATACAATTATCTTGCGATTTCCAGCTCCCGAACGGATTCCCGCACTTCCTTCCTGAGATCTCCCACTGCCCAGGGTTCAGGAGCAAGCCAGGAGCAAGAAACCACGCAGCCTTTCTTTCACTTCCCAGTGCATTCACACCCTGACAGGTGCCCTGGTGTTGCTGCCAGCCTGGCCCCGCCACCCAGCTCAGCAGAAGCAGCACCTGTGACTTACCTTCAGGAGCCAGCACAGTGGGACGGGCCTGGCAGAGGCTCACTAAGGCAGGGGCCTCCATAGGAGGCAAGGGCTCAGTCCATCTCTCCAAAGGGAGCCGAGGGTCAGGAGTGCTTGATAAGGCAAAGAGAGGCCAGTTCTCGCAACGGAATAATACTGGATTTATTAACTATTCTTTGAGTTCCAACAGTCCTTCCACCACACAATATCACTCTGAAAGGGTGTGCGTATGTCCCACAGCTCACACACAGACCGCTTCTGATCTTAGGGTACTGAGCGCCAGCATCCTGGGTGACTCTTCACAATGACAAAAGCAACAAGAATTGGAAAAGCAAAAGATTTAGAAAAGTCTCTTCTGAAGGTAGAGATTGCCAGAGAGGACCCAGCCTCAACACCCTGGGGCTGACAAAGGGAATTCAGGGGAGAAAAATGTGGAAGTTCTGCACGGAGCCGGGCCTGGGAAGGAGTCTGTACGGACAGCAAGGCAGTCAGACACACGATGCAGTTGTTTAGGAACGTCACTTTCTACCACCAAGCTCTCGGCAGCTCCACAGAGAAGAGCCCTCATGGTTGTTTATCCAGTCAAGAGGGCCCAGGGTGACATTCAACCAGAAAGCCGCATATCAGAGATACTGGAAAGATTACAGCACCTCTGATACAATGTGTAACCCAGACTTCATGCTGTTGAGCCAAAATACTTGCATTCCTACACCACTAAAAACGTCATTAAAATTCAACACAGTTGAAAAGGGAGTACATGAGCAAGCAAGGGTCAGAAAGCAGCAGTTTGCACTCGGGGTGTCCAGTGGTCCCCACCCCACCCCAGACCCTCTCCCTCAGGCTTTTCAGGCACTCGGTATTGTGCACCCACCACCCAGACAGGGGGACTGAGGAGAGGCAGATGTTTTGGGAGAAGAGGAGAGGGAGAGGGCAGAATACCTCAGAAACCAAAGCAAATATCAGAAAAAAACGCATAATCGGCAGGTCCCAAGGGAAGGGTTGGCAGCTCCGACTTTTCGGAAGAGAGCAGTAGCTCTCAGGACACGCAGCCTTAACTTGGAAGATTTAACTTGGGGTCCTTAGCGAAGGGTCTGGGCTCCTGCTACTTTCGATGCGAGTGTTTTGTTCATTGTTCCCTCGCTTCACTGCTGTCAAGTGACTTCAAGTATCCGGATTTAATATTCTACAAGAGGAAGAGGATTCCACGATAAATGCATATGGAGGAAGAAGTACACAAGGGTGATCCCAAAGAAAACCAGGTGTCTGAGCTCCGAGCCGGGACCCAGCGGGGAGGGCCCAACGCTGCCACCAGGGGGCACCAGAGATCACGTCCAGTGCGCCGGCCTGCGTGGCCTAGCGGATGCGGGCTGCGGGGTGCAAGGACTGGGTAGGTGTCCTGACACCTGCACGAGGCCCACTCCTGGCCCCCCACCCCTCACCGCCAGGCCCAGCAGTATCTTGGCACAGTCATTCTCGCTCTGGGCAGTTCCCTGGGGGTTACTGGCGAGAAACCTTCCGTACTGCAAAGGCAAACAGATCGACGTCTTGCAAAGACCCGACTGCCGGCAGGTGAAAGGCTTCAAGTTCCACCCTCAGGGTTCACAAAACAGCCCCACCTGCCGCCTCCCCGCGGGCCAGGCGCACTGACACACGTGCTAGCACTTCCGCAGGGTCCTAGCGCACGCGCCCCGCCGGACCCCCGCCCCCAACCCCGCCGCCTCGCTAGGCTAGCACGGGGCAGAGGGGTGGGGGCGAGCAGGCAGGGGGCAATGTCAGGAAAGGGCCTCTGACTCACTCATCTGCCCAATAATAAACCTGGGCCGGCCTGCTTCCCACGCGGTGGGACCAAGGCAGGAGTCCCGGGTCTCTACCTACAGCATCCATCATCCGCCCTGCCCTCTGTTAACGGCCCAGCGAGAAGCAGGAGCCGTTTAACAGGCCCCTTCCAGCTCTCGCCAGAGTTGGATGTAATTTAAACCTGGGCCTGCGGCTCGTGTGGGCTCTCGACTCCCGCGCGCCGCCGTTTCACGTCGCAAACACTTCAGTCAATTATCCCCCTCGCGGAGCTTCTATTTAAAGAGATATTGTCAGGCTCTTAAGCCTCAGAATCAGACCCGCTGCTTTCTGCTTCATATACAAAGGCTTAAAACACGAGTTCTTTGAGGATTGGAAGAAATACAATTAAGCACAGCCTTCGCAACCGTTCCACCCCGCGGGAGCACCCACGTGCGGGACGGGGGAGCTGGGAGGCGGGGAGGCGGGGAAGCGCTCAGTCCTTTCCCTTTCAGGCCTCTGTGAGCCAGCGGAAATAGGGCTTGGGCCTCCAGGGGTGAGGTGTTGAACCTCGATGATGGAATTCAAATGCACCCGCGCTGAAGAGCGGGCTGGCTCAGGAGCCCGGATTTGGCCTGGGTAGGGGTTATGTGGAGCAGTGACCCCACATTATCAATGAAGCTGAATCCTGGGGCAGAGACAGAGGGAGCTGGAGTTACCCAGGAGCTGATTTAAGGGACAATTGGTGTTCAACACTAGGGACTCTCCCACTCCCAAAATACGGTTTCATTGTCTTGAGGCAGGAGTTTCTACCCTAGAAAAACATAACAGCCAGACCCCTTCCTCCTCAACCCTCCAGTCCAGAAAGGCTCTAGGGCCCCTCGGTCCTTTCCTTCTCCCACACTTCGAGGGAAAGGAGACTTTGGTAGTTTGTGGGATTATTCTCAGCATCAGTAGGCAGAGAGTGGGGAGGCTGGGTCTTTATTCTCCAAGGTGGACCCTTCTATTTGCCTGGCTGCCCGGGTGTCAGGAAACCCAGCGAGGGGAGGGGGGCCGGAGAGGAGCGACAGGTGGCTAGGCAGACCCAGGACTGAACCTGAGGGCTGGGGAGGGGGAATCCACCTTCCTGGCTGTAGCCTACGGAACCAGTCAATCGACACCTCTAGACCTAGGCCGGGAATACCGAGGAGCACAAAAAAGATGGAGGTCCCTTAGGGCTGGTGGAGGTCTCGCCTTGGCAGAGAGGCAGGTTCCAAAATGGGCTGCGGGGGGCGGCTGCCGAAAAGGTGAGGGACCTATAAGGAAGAAATACCAGTGGAGTAGAAACGGGAGGGTGGGGGAAGCAGGCCTCGGGCCTTGGCGCCGTTTACCGCTGAGCACGCAGCACCACAGCCTCGGTGCCCGCCTGCCAAGGGTTCGGCCCAGGCACCGAGACAGGCAGAGCGTTGGCCTCTAACTCCGGGCCACTCTCGGGCCCTGGCGCCTCACCGACCAGGCTGGGGATATCTGGGGCTGTGGAGCGTCGGCGCAAACCCAGGCGGCCGGAGCCGGGGCCGCCCTCCGGATGGGGGCTGAGGCCAATGGGGGCTTGCACTAAGGTTGGGGGCGCTCCCTCCAGCACCTCCTGTGAGCGCCACCGCCCAGTCCCCGAAGACTGGGGCGAGTTTGGTAGGGCCATCAGGGCCCCAGCCCGCAGGCGGGCCGCCTCCTCCTCGGTCACCGCACCCAACGCCAGGCTCATGCTCCGACCCAGCTCGGGCCGTTCACTGCCCTGCGCCCGGTGCCGGCCCGAATTCTTGCCCGCTAAGCCAGCCTCGCCGCCGTGGCCGTGGCCGCCCGCCGCTCGCGCAAAGCGCGCCAGGAGAGGCCGCGGGAGGCGGCGGGGGCTGGGTCGTCGACGCTCGGGGCTGGGCGCGGGGGCGGGGTGGCCAGGGGGACTATCGGAGTTGGAGCCCCGGGCCGCGGCTGCGGCGGCGGCGCGGCCCCAGGGCCCGGTGAGGGCCTGCACACAGGTCCCGTGGCCGCGGGCGGCAGCCAGTTGCAGCGCGGTGAGCCCCGCACGGTTGGTGCGGTCGAGGCGCAGGCCTAGGCGGCGGAAGGACCGCACCAGGAACTCGAGCACTGCCCCGTGGCCGCAGGCCGCCGCCCACATCACCGGGCTGTTGCCCGCAGAGTCGGCCGCCTCGGGGTCACCACTGAACTGCACCAGCAGCTGCACGGCGTCCAGGTGGCCTCGCTCGCACGCCAGACTGAGTGCGGTGCGGCCGCGCTCGTCCCGCAGGTTCACGGCAGCACCCTGCTCAAGCAGCAGCCGCACGAAGCGCGCGCGCAGAGCGGGGTCCGGCAGCCCCACGGCCACCATGAGCGGCGTACGGCCCTGCTCCGCGCGGCAGTCGATGATGCTGCGGTCCAGCGCATCCAACACGAAGCGGGCCAAGTGCACTTTGCCCGCCTGCATGGCCTCCAGGAAGGTGCGCGTCCCCGCTCGGGGACACAGGTCCTTGGGTTTGAGCATGGCCCCGACCGCCGCGCCCGGGCAGCCTGGCAGCTCCGCACGGGGGCGCCCCTGTTCTCGCGCCCCGCGGGGCACCGGCCTCCGCCCGCGCTGTGATACCTCTCCCTCCGCGCGTGGGCGGCTGCAGCCGACGGTCCCGAGGTTCCTACTCCGGTGTCCCGGAGGCTCCGACTGCCCCGCCGCTGCTGGGCCGTACGCCTGGCGTCTCGCCGCTCCTTCCCCGGGCCTCCCGCCTGGAGGTGTTGATTGCTCGCTACTCTGGGCTCCGCTCCTGGCCCGCCACCAGATGTCGGCAGCCGAGTCTCGACCCTCTCCCGGCTCTCCCGCCGCTTTCCCCGTGTCCGGCGCCCCTCAGTCCTCGTGGTTTGGAGCCGTGCCACTCACCCGCACCCAGGGCAGCCCCCGCTCCCCCGCAGCGACGGTGGCGCCCGCCGTGCACGCCTGCCTCCAGCCCTGGCGGGGCGCGCCGCTCCTCAAGCTGCTGGCGCCGTTCCTCCGCCTCCTCCCCTCTCGCGGGGGCCGGGCCACGCCGGGGCGCTTGCTCCTTACTTGGGGGGCTCGGCGGCGTGGGAGCTGCCGCCCGCCTGGATACCTGACTTTATAGCCTTGGGGGTCTCCATGGCAATGGCTGCCCTGGAAGCCGACTGCCCCGTCAGGGCAGAGACGGACGGGGCGGGGGAGACCGCTCCTGACCCCCACCCCTTCGTGGCCCACGAAGTCGGGGAGCGGCTCCTCCTCCGCGCTCCGCTGGGAATGCGGCGGCGGTTGCGGGGCGGGGGCGGGGGCTGCTCGCCGGGGGCCACATGCACCCGACCGGGCCAATCCCAAAGTCTCAGTCTTCTCTCCCCGCCCTCCGCCCCCACCCGAGTCCGTGCCCTCGGCTCCTTAGAAACTGGCGGGAGCTCGGGCTCGTCGGGGAAGACTGAGAGCTGCCCCCAGCAGTCCAGGGTGAAAGGAAATGGGACCCCATGAGCGCAGAACTAGACCACGCGCGAGCTAGGGGTGGCAGCGAAAGGCGGATGAGGAGTAACTTGGGGGAGGGGGTATACGTCCCGCGGGTTGGGGGCGCTCAGCCTGGCTGGAAACTGCTACTCGAAGTGCAGAGAATCACGCACTCACACACAATTGTTCCTCCCGCACACGCTCCCTGGAACGAGGGGTGGGGGCCGAGTGCGCTCTCCAATTTCAGACGTCTCCAACCCCGACAACGCACCAGCGTGCCAACTCGCGGTGGCTGCCGAGCGGGCAGAGTGTAGACGCCCAAACCAGGAAGGGGCTCCTTAGGATCCGGGAGTGCCGCGGGCATGTTAGGAGTTCCCTGGCGCCGCCACCCTGGAACAAGCTAGGGACCCACGCGAGGTTCCCTGCCCCTCGCTTCTCCCTTGAGCACAAAACAACCCCCAGGCCACAGGGTTCTGGCTCTGACCACTGGCTGGCACCTAAGGACAGGAGGCGAGCACAAGTTCCATTTGCTGTAAGATGCTTAGAGAAGCCACTGCATCTCCTTCTCCCTCCGGCCAGCAGGTCCCCCTCGGTCCTGGAGGAGGGGGATGATACACAAGCCTGGGCGGAGCGGAGTTAGGGCGCATCAGAGCCTGGGTGTGGGTGGTGGGGAGGGAGTGAGTAAGGTTGGAATGGGTATTTGTAAAGGAGTGAAGCAGGTATCAGCTGCAGAATTGACTGAGACTTTTCATCAGCCGCACATTTTGTTGCCGGCAGCGGTAAGAGAGAGGCAGAAGCTCGGTTCTGGATGCGAGACGTTCCCCCTCTTAAGAAGATAACACTGGGACTTAAAAAGTGGACGTTGTCTTCTGAGGGCTGAATATATCTGCTAAATACCTACCAACACAGTCCTTGGATGAAAAGATGGAGTTGCGGGGAAGAGAGGGCTCTGGGGCCTTCTAAAGATAGGACTTCGAGGATGTGCGGGATCTGGGCTATTTCCAAGGAAGGAATCCCAGGCCGGGCGCAGTGGCTCACGCTTGTAATCCCAACACTTTGGGAGGCCGAGACGGGCGGATCACGAGTTCAAGGGATCGAGACCATCCTGGCCAACATGGTGAAACCCCATCTCTACTAAAAATACGAAAATTACCTGGGCGTGGTGGCACACGCCTGCAGTCCCAGCTACTTGGGAGGCTGAGGCAGGAGAATCGCTTGAACCTGGGAGGCGGAGGTTGCAGTGAGCCAAGATCACGCCACTGCACTCCAGCCTGGGTGACACAAAGTGAGACTCTGTCTCAAAAAAAAAGGAAGTAATTCCAAACGGGTTCTGGAGGCAAAGGCTTGGAAGCAGGATAAACCTTCAGGGGACACTATTGAGGGCTGCTTTAAGGGGTCCCTTCCTATCAGAGAGGGGAAATAAGGAAAGAATGATGGTGTTCTCAGCCTGAGCAGATGCTTTGCAGTAGCAGATGCCTGGGGAAAGGTACTGGGCATAGATGGGCGTGGCAAAGTGGGCTCATGGCCCTGCACCCTGAGCCCCTTGCCTCTCTCCAGCTCCCAGGCTCCAGTGATGTCCACCTTGAATTTGGCGCCCAGGCCATGGACCAGAGGCTCCCACTCCCCTCTGTCACGTGAGGAGCATGTGATGTGTACCTGCACCCACTATGAAGCCCCCCTTTTCTCTTTTTGCATTTGTTAAGTGTTTGGTCAGGGCTCTGCCAGTTTTCTTTCCTGGTGTCATAGAAAGGCCACAGATCTGACATCAGCGTTAAGTCCCAGCTTGAAGGCATTTACTAGCATTGTGGCTCCAAGCCTGCATATTCTCAGCTGAAAATGAGACTGATAAATACCAGCCCTGCCTGCTTTACACAAGAACAAGTTAGAGAGTGTCAGGGAAAGAGCTGCATAGTTATTTCATTTTTTAAAATTTTGTTTTGTTTTTTCTAGAACTGCATAGTTATTTAGAGTGCAGCCCTCAAAGCTGCTCCCGCCCCCAGAGCTAGGGCCCCCTTCTGGGGTGGCCCCCAGAAATGGGTACAGACTCTCCACCCCCAATAACTGGGCAGGAATGCTGTCCTTCTTTACTCAGCAGAAGAAAGGCTTTTCTTCCCTTTATGACTCAACTTCTCTTTTCAGCAGTGTGAGGGAAATTGCTTTCTTCCCTTCTATTTCCAAGGTCGGAGGAGGGAGCAACCCTGGAACCTGTGTGTGGCCCACCAGGCTGACAAGCCATGACTCGCACCCCCCAGATGGAGGAGAGAAACAGTAGAAACCCAGAATGGGCACTTTCTTGGTCCTGAAGAGCCCCTCCTCCCTGAGACAGCTGAGCTTCATTTCTGTCCCTGTTCCCCGTGGTGGACTGAGACAGTTTCAGGGAAGAAGAGTTAGGGCAGAAAGTGCTGTGCTGGGTACCCTTTGGAAGGAGCAGTTGGTTCCCATGGCAGGAAGGGGGTGGTGGTGCCAGGTCTCGAGCCCTGGAGCCTTTGCTCTGACTTCCCTGTGGGCTCAGTATGTTCTGAACAGAAAAGAAACAGCAAAGCTGAAAAAAAGCTGAGACTTTGCTGCAGAGCACAGAGGCACCAACAGCCGGAATTAGAAGCTGTCGCTTAGGGAGCTGAAGGCTGACAGGAGATGGAGCCCAGGCAGGCAGGGGGCAGGCAGACACGTCATACTCACCTCCCCTCTTCTCCCCTCGCATCCCACCTGCTGGGCCTGTCCCCCCAGCAGGCCCCAGGCTGGCAAAAGGGCTCCCTCCCCAAGATGCCTCAGTGTGGTCTGTCACTGTGTCTGCAACTGCCTCCTTCCTGGGCCCCTTCTTTCCTCAAGTGTCACCAGCCCCCTCACGCTGTCACGTTGCACCAGCTTGGCAGGGTAGGGCCTGGTGGCACGTGTCTGGGAGATCCAGAGGGCTGCTCAGGGGATGCAGGGGGCGGGGTGAGTCAGCAGGGGACTCGAGTCTGAGTCAGCAATGGGATTGGGAAAAGGGTAGAGACCCTTCTCTTTGTGCAAAAGGTGAAACTGAGGCATGAGGGGTGAAAGGGAGCCTTGCCCCAGTCCCATAGATACATAGCAGTGATGGAACCCAGGTGTCCTTCACCTGCCCCAGTACCCCAAGGGAGGGCGTCAGCTCTTCCCCTGTACATCACCTGCAGCAAGAGACTAATTCATCTCCAAGGCCCAGAGATGGCATTTGCCCAAGGGACACCTTGCCTTTTCGGGAGGAAAGCAGGGAGGCGGGTATCCAGGCCTGGCCACATGGGAAGGTCCCAGTCTGCTGTGCAGAGCTGTCTCCAGGGGCAGAATTGCATCACCTTCCCCATTCCTGGGCTACCCAGCTCCAAACTGGGAGCCCAGAGACTCTGCATGACCTGGCCCAGAGGCGAGGGGAAGGCAGCTTTTCCTTCTCCTGAACAGTCATCAGCAAAATCTGGGGGCTGCCCAGCGGGCTCCACTGAGCTCTGGCTCTGGCTTACGTGCACATGCCTGGATCAGTGAGTTCCTCTAGGCCTGAATCCTCACCTTTACAGCCCAGTGCCCGGCAGAAAGGTTGAACATAGGGCACTGCCCTGGGGTGTAGGTGGTCTGCCCCAGTGTATCCAGTCTGTAGTGATGTAGGGAGCAGGCTGATCAATGTTAGGCCTTAGCCCAGTAAATGATCAGGCCCCCTCACCTCACCCTACAGCCAGGGCCTGGCAGAATCCCAGAGGTCAGACTCCCAGAGGGATGGGATGGCAGGGTGCGGGCAGGAGGACCTGTTTGCCTTCCAGAGGAACGGGTGCTCACAGCTGATGGCATCTGCTGTAACTCTCTAATAAGAACACAACCTCTTCCCAGAATCAACCCCCTCTGCCCCTCCTAAGACACTGCCTGTCCCTATCTGGGACATGGGATCATGTCATTGGTGCAGTGAGTGGCTGCCCAACAGCCCCTCTACAACAAGTTTTGAGGTCAACCAAAGCTGCCATAGGGGCCTGAGCATCCAACCACTCTGTCTTCCTAAAGGGGCCTAGACTGCCTAAAAGTTTGGAGTTCCCCCCAAAATAGGGGACATCTTTGTACTCAGCTCTTCTGCTCCAACCCTGAGAGTGGAAACAATGAAGGGCCACATCTGTGTGGGGGCAAAGTGGGAGTGACATAATTTTCCAGTGATTGTGGCATCAGGGCCAGCAGAAGGGGAAATGAATCCTCTTCAAGCCCAGAGGCAGGGCCGTTTCACTGGACTCTGGACAGGACCTAACCCTGGGTTCAGCTCCCCAGAGATTTTTTCCCCAGCCTGTTTCATTTCAGGGGCACTCCACTACCCTGCTCCCCATTTCCTACCTGTAGAATAGAGACCAGGCTTAAGCAGGAAACACTGGGATGAGGTTCTTTAATAGGAGCAGGAAGGAGAAAAATAAATAAACCTCATAAATTCAGGAGAGCAAATGATGCTGACATTGTCAGGCAGGCAGCCTGAGAGGGGTACATGCTAGGAACAGTCTGCCCACAGGCCTAGGAAGAGGGGTGAGCCAGGTTCAGGGTGGAAGAGCACCCGAGAGGCCACTGCCCCTCGTGACTCAGCCAAGCAGGGCTGAGGCAGCTTTTCCATTTCAGCCTCCTGTTCTGGACAGGCAGAGGGGAGGGGAGGGCCCTCAGCCGGGGAGTGGCCGTCCCCAGGGAGCTGTGAGGTAGTGCCAGGCTCTGCCTCTAGGAGTGGACAAGGCCAACTCAGGGCAGGCCTGATGGGGCCTGGAAGCCTGGCAGAGCTGCTAACATTGGGGCAGGAGGGTTTGGGGCTAGAGTGGAGGTTCCACGTGGGTGGGTCCAACCCTCCAGGTGAGGAAACTGAGCCCAGAGTGGGGTACCGCTGGTTGCTCAATAGGAAAGGCAGAGCGGGGCCAGGACCCCACTTTCTGCCTCCAAGTCCATAGTCTTTTGCCTTCAACAAATATATGACACTTATCTAGAGATGTGGGGGTAGGAAGTCAGCTTGCGAAGACTTCTAGGCCCCAGAGGCCCTGCTGTGAGGGTGCCTAGGTCCTGTCTCGGCCTCTGGCCTGGCCGTTGAGGAGGGGGCTGCAGCGTCCAAGGCAGCCACAGGTTCCCACAGCCTCAGAAGGCTGGGGCTCCTTTTTCCTGGGGGAATAGAAGCACATCCCAGAGAAGGGGCTGAACATCCTTGCTAAATGTCCCAGTGGGATGGAGGCATCAAAGGTGGCTCTCCTGGACATCTGTCTTTGCTACGACTGGGTCCTGCTCACACAGCTCCGGGGGGCACTCGCAGTCCCTCTCAGGCTTGTCCTTGGTCTCAGAGGGAAAGCAGGTCCTGAAGCAGGCCCTCACCGACTCCTTCACCTCTGCCTCCAGACCCTTCATCCTGGCCTCATACTCTGCCAGCGCCTCCTTCTGGAACTGTGGAGACAGCAAGGACGCCCGCCTGGCTCAGGAGGGCCCCCTGTCCACCCTCGCTCCCTGGACAGTGGGAAAAGGAGATGCCCAGTATCCATGTTCGGAGCTCCTAGGAGACTGGGGTGAGAGGCGGGGTGGGGGAGTGGTGGAGCCCATCAGGAGCCTGTCAAGAAAGGGATCCCAGCCAGGCAGAGATCTGCAGAGCTGCCTCATTTGAAAGGGCCTCGGGACCCCACAGTGAAGGATGATGGCCCCTTCCCTGCCCTCTGACTGGCAGCTCCCTGGGGCAGGGCCCCTTTACACCCCAGAACCCATTCAGTTCTGCTGGGGGCCCCGTAGTGAATCTGTTACCTGCTTTTCCATCTCCCGTATCTGTTCCAGGCAAGCAGCCTGCTTCTCTTCCAGCTTCTCCTGGTGCTTCTCCAAGTTCTCTGTCATCTGGGTGGGAGTGGATGGCAGAGAATCAGGACAGCATAGACGGGCAAGCTGGGTCAGAATCCAGCTGTAATCCCAGCTAACTAGTTGTAAGACCTTGGGCAAATTCCTTAACATTTAGGTAGTTTTTTAAATTTGTAAGATAAGGATAGCAGCACCTGTCTCACTGGACTGTAAAAGATTATACAAGACAGCTCATGTGAGGCACCTGGCAGAGTGCCTGGCACAGGTCAGGACCCAGTAGGTGGCAGCTCTGTTCTGTGGTTAATGATCCCCAGGGGAGCTTCAGGTCCATTCTCTCTTCCAACTCCTTGGCACCTCAGGAAGCCTCCTCACTCCCTCCTCATCCCCCGACCCTTGCCAGTCCCAGCCTCCACTGGCCCTGATACGGGCGTTAGCCCATATCATTTCCACACATGAGAACTGGCCAGAGATAGACCCCTTCAGGCTGGTACCCCAACCTCCATACACAGGCCAGAACCCCAGGATGTCCCCTTCCACCCCAGCTGCATGGACAGCACTGGACAGTGCATCTCCTAAGGGCAAAGTCAGGGCCTGGGGCCACCCCTTCCCACTCGTGAAGAGCGAGATTGTGTGTGTGTGTGTGTTTAGGAAGAACACAGCCCTTACACACCTGCTTGATCACCTGCACTACTTCCTGGATGTGGGAGTTGTTAATCTCTCTCTTCAACCTGTTGGTGTAATTGGAGTTTTAGAAAAGGGAGAAAGCCCCTAGGGAGAGTAGGGTAACATGCAATCTACGCAGGGTGTAGGCAAATGAGAAATCCAACAGAGGGCAGGAACCACCTGGGGGCAGGCATGGGGACCCAAGGAGCATGTAGGGGCCGCTGGGAGTCATGGGGCCCTCTGAGGGAACCATTTCCCCACCAAAACACGCTGTCCTTTAAGGCTTCCGTGGGAAACAGTGTCACCACAATGGACAGGCTGCAGTCCCAAGGCCTCAGCTCCCTCCCTGCAGGCTTGGCTGCCTCCAGGGCTCTGCCCATGTAGTGTTGGCCTCCGTGTTTTGTCTGAGGAGGACACTCTGATCAAAGGTGACAGGTGGGATCCGCTTTTTGGAGAGCCAGGGGACAGGTGCATCTTTGGGAAGTGAGTCAGGATCCACTTGTAGAGAGGCCCCTTTCCACCTGAAGTGGGGTCTGCCCAGCCCTGGGCCTCCCCTCCAGGGCTCACCTCTCCTGGGCCATCTTATCTGCGGTGACTTTGGTCATGCCCTGGATCCGCTCCAGTCTCTTGGTCTCCAGCTTTTTCTTCATCTCTTTGGTGTCGCTGCAGAGAGACAGGCATGAAGGAGCTGTTTTGGGCGGCCGAGCCCTTGCTGGGAGGTGACGCAGGTGTGGGAGGGAGGCAGTCGTACATCTCCGCGGTCTCCTTCAGGGCCTTCAGCTCTGCCGCCTGTTTCTCTCTGGCCAGCTCCATCATTTTGGAGATTTGCTGCGGGGAGAGGAAGCAGGTTTGGCGAGAAGCCCTTTGTTGGGCAGAGGGAGTTGGTGGGGGTGTCGGTGGAAGGGTGGGATAGGTCGGTGGCGGGGGAGTCGGTAGGGAGGCGGGGTCGGTGGGAGGAGTGGATGGGGTGGTGGGGGTGGGGTCGGTGGGGCTGGTGGGGTTGTCGCCCCGCCCCTCCAGGCCACCTCGGCCACGTGCTGCTCCTTGCGCTTCAGAACGCACTCGTACTGCTCCTCGCCCTGCCGCAGCAGCTCCAGCTCCAGCCTGTCCTTCAGCTCCCGCACGCGCGCGTCCATGCCCTCAGGGCTCTCGCCCGGCGCGGTTCCGGCGCTCTCCTCGCAAGGCAGGCTCCTGGGGAGGCCACGTGGGGACAGGCCCTGAGATCCTCCGCCGCCCGCACTGCAGAGGGCAGGGCACCGCCACGGGCCTTACCTCTTCTTGCGAGAGCCTTTGCCCGGGCCGAGCTTGCCGGCCCCGCCACCCCCAGCGCCCCGTGGCCCGAGCTCGGCCAGCTGCGCCGCGCCCCGCTGCAGCAGCTCCTCCCAGCGCCGCGCTCCGCGCCGCTCCAACTCCCGCAGTTCCTTCTCGTGCCGCCGCTGCAGCTTCACGACGCCCTTTAGCTCCCGGAGCTCCTCCAGGCTGGCGGTCCGTGGCTCTGCAGAGGCCCGGATGAGGCACACCACCAGCCAGGCCGCCCTGCCCGTCCAACCCCCAAGGAGCCCCGGACCCGCCCCAGGCTCATCCCCGAGATCACCGGGCTCAGCAGGCCTTACCCGCAACTTCTTTCATAGCCTCTTCCCTGGCCCAGGCCTTGGCTGCTGCAAGAGCCATGGGCTGGGCTGGCAGGTGCTCCGGGGGGCCCCTTGGCTCCATTCGCCTCCCCCACCCCGCCCCTTGGGAGTCGCAGTATGTGCCCCCTGCCCCGCACTTTCCTGGCACTGAGGTTTCAGACACAGCCCTTCCTTCCCCAGGTGAAATTTTTTAAAGGGAAGTGTCTGTGGGTGCAGAGGTGGAGGTGCCTCCAATAGGTGTGCAGAACGAAGCTCATACCTGGTGACCCATTGCTCTTTGGGGCCAACGCACCATTGACCTGGCTGGCAACTGGACTCGCCAGTGGGAAGGGCTTCTGTGTAGGGAGAGCAGGTTAGGAAGGGGGCTTGACAGCCCTCTCTCCCCGAGCCTGGGACTCGGCCCTCCCCCCATCCTCTCCCACAAATAGGGCCGAGCTCTGGTGAGCCCCTGGCAGCAGTGCAGGCAACACAGACCTCAGGCAGCCCTCCCATGACCTCCTTGAGCTTCACAGACCTCTTGTCATGGGCATTGAAGAACTTGATGGGGTTGGCGAGGGCCACAGTGAGATCTGGGTGGGTGCACAGGACATTACAACATGGTGTATATGGAGATGTGCCTGGAAGCCTCCCCTGTCCTCACCCACTCCAGGATGCCCCATCTGGATCTCACCCCACTCTGGAGGCTGGCTGGATGGGAAGGAAGGGGGAACAGACACCCTGGGGCTCCTGGCATGCCATGGGCTCCTACCTGCCCAGGCACCAGGTACGTAGTCCTTCATCTCCAGGAAGACGAAGAGCGCAGGCATGGTGAGGGGCATGTTGCTCTCACTGTGTAGGCACAGGTGGTGGTACCCTGTCAGACAGGACAGGGTTGGCAGTGAGCCAGAGCCCATTCCTGCCAGTGCTGTGCACACACAGCCCAGGACCCAAGGGTCTGAGTCTGGCACTGCACCATCCTGGCTGTGTGACTTCAGCCAGTTACTTTAACTCTCTGAGACTTTCCTCATCTGTGAAGAGGGGATGAGTGTCTACTCATGTGGTTATTGTGAGAATGTATTATAAGCCCTTAGCACATTTTAAATGCCCGTAAGTGTCAGCTACTTGAGAAACTGCCCCAGCCGTTTCAGAAAATTACAGCAATTCTGTTAGGTGGGCAGAGTTCCCACCTCTGTCAGATTCCTGGAGAGGTACTGTTCCTGCCCTACTCCTTGAAATGTGAGGGCTTAGGTAAGGCCTCACTCCAGGCGCCCTCCCAGAAGCTGCCCCACCCTGTGCACAGGCTCCTGCTGCTGATCTTGGAACAGTGAAGAAGGACCCCGCTCCTTACCAGAATTTAGGGCATTGATGGGGATGATGCGGTGTCCAAGAAACTTGTTGCCTTCCTCCATCACAGCCACCCTGAGAGAGGCCAGCTCAGGCATCAAGATCTGGGGAGAGTTGGAGACATGACAGGCTGGGAGGGGAAAAGGGAGCCAAGCTGCCCCGCTCCCTGGCCCCAGAAGTATCAGCATCACTGTGAGAACATGGTGAGTGTCACCAGGTTTGGTGGGGACAGACCGACAGCACATTCTAGGCCATATACAAAGACATCCCCACAGCTCATGCCGTGGCTGGTTCCACACAGGGGAGGAGGGCGAGATGTGCAGCCCAGGGCTGAGGGGACCTGGTGCAGACAGCACTTGGCAGCTTTGCTAGTGGGTATCCAGTGGGGCAAAAGAGCCCCATGGGACCCTCAACCCTGAGTTCACATTTCTGCCTCTAATCCTCTCACACACACACACACACACACACACACACACACACACACACACACACTCTGCCTACCAAGGAAACTTCTGTGAACTTGGGTTTTGCACCAGGGTGAGGGGTGGAAAGAGGAGGAGGAAGAAGGTCAAGGAGCTGCCTTGTTTACTTCCTTTTGTCTGTAAGTAGAGGCCGAGAATAGACAGACTCTGCCCTGCTATGCCCTGGCCCCCACCTTCTCAAAGACAAAGGGCTCCTCCTTCCAGACAGGATTGATGGAATTGGTACTGGGTGACAGCTTAGTTCGGTAGCGCCTCTTGGGGTCCCCAGGAAGGCCAAACAGCTCCACTTCCACATAGGTGCGCACGCTGCGTTCTGACAGGAACTGCCCAGAGATCACCTGGGGGCGGAGGCCCAGGGACACCAGCATCAAATCCCCACCCAGGCCCTTCCCCAAGCATCTGGGGCCCCGGCTCTCTAGAGCTGAAGCGTTCGTTCTTGGGTGTTATGAAGAAGCTCATTCGGCTCTGGCCACGAGTAGAGGCTGTGTAGCCCACGGGTTACAGCTAAGCTCTGAGGACCAGGGTGCTTCTAGCGTGAAGGGAAGAGGCGGGCCTCCCACCTCCCTCCCCAGTCAAAGAGGGAACAACGCCTTCCCCCAGGACCTGGGGCTCTGGCTGCCCCACTCTGCCCACTCTTCCTCCCCTCCCCCACCCCAGCCTCAGCCCTTCCCGTTGGTTTCCATGGGGACCAAGTGGCAGCCTCCAGTGCTGAGGAGGAGGCAGTTTCCAAGGCAACTTGCTACTGCAGGAACTGGCTGGGGCTGAAGTTTCCAGGATATCAGGGGAGGGGGTTGGGAGTTGAGTGAGGGGTGGGCTCCTGTGCCCTTCTACTCAGGACCTCAGCCTCCTGGCCACTTGTCTGTCCCAGGGCCTTGCCGTGATAGAAAGGGTGGTGGCCACCACCACGTCGATGCGGTCCACTGAGAAGGGGTTGAACTGCTTGTCCGGCCGGCGCATGAACTCGTGCTTGAGGAGGTAGCCGCTCTGCCCATTGAACTCAAACACTGCCATGTTCTGCTGCATGGGCAAGTCTGGAGGGACAAGGACACTCAGTGAGGAAGGCCCAGCTCTGTGGCTGTGCCCAGTCTCCGTTTCCTCCATTCCCAGCGTTTGCTGTCTGGTGAATGGGGAGGTTGGGTGGACCATGAGGATGAGGGCTTCTCCTGTCCCATTCTGGTTCCTTGGGGTGTCTCCTCTCTTAGGCAGGGTCCGTAGCCTCGAGGCAGCAAGGAGCAAAGCCACAGCCAGGCCGAGCGCCTGTTGTGGGAGCTGGGGCAGCTGGGGCAGGTGGCCCACAGACACACCTGGGTGGAGCGGCCAGCCTGGCATCTTCACATCCATCACGTATGCGCAGGCACACAGGCTGTGCATTTCTACCCCCAAATTCTCACATACCCGGGCATGTTCCCAGAGTCTACACAAACAGCAGGACTCCCCAGGCTGTTCCAAAGACCCCTCAGGGATATAAAGGTAGGGGGCACAGGGACCAGGGAAGGATTCTTAGGGGCCTGGGAATGCCCTCACCCATCGTCTGGAAGTTGAGGGCAACCATCTGGCATCCAGCATTCCAGAACATCTGGGGCATGTAGTTGGAGGAGTCCATGCGGGTTCCCTTGGGGTAAATGCGGCTCATCTGGCGCTTGTTGTAGCTGTCCCAGAGTATAGGACCCTAGCCCAAGGCCGTCTGCACCAGGAGGACCTAAGAGCTTACCATGGGGGCCCTGTCCCCAGGCCCTCCTCTAGCTCCCCACCCCAGCCAGGGACCCTGGCCACGGAAGCCTCAAGGATACTCCACAAACTGCACCGAGGCCTTGGAGAGCAGGTCATATGCCTTGAGTTCTGTGAAGGACGAGATGACATAACTTCGGTTCTTTTCTATATAGGGGAGAAAGGGAGGGGAGGAGTCTTATCAGGCTGTCCCCTCCCTCAGTCTTGGCCTCGCCTTTGGGGCAGCTCCCTCTGGCCTATGGAGATGCCTCCAACCCAGCATTTCCACTGAGGCCTGAGGTTTAGGGACCAACCTCTGGGAGAAGTGTATGGATCACAGTACCTGCTGGGGTAAGAGGTGTTCTCAGTGTGTAGGCACAGGGGTGGGGTGTGTGCCGTGGATGTGGAGAGTGAGGCCCACATGCCATAGATGGACACAGAGGGCATGGCGAACATGCCAGGCTGAGCCTAGGGGGTCAGTAACATGCTGTGCACACATGAAATGTGAACACGTGCTTTGATGTGCACAGGGAGTGAGGTGTGTAAGCTATGGCTGAACGCATCTGGGGAGAGGGGCACATTAAGTGTAGTACATGTCATGAGTGTGCCCAGGTGGGGATGCAGGCTGTGGGTTCAGTGATGAGAAGTCGGTGCCACAGAAGTCCAAGTGTGCACAGGAGGAGACAGAAAGAGGTGCTCATGTGCGGGACATGCACAGAGTGAGAGGAACGTACTGTGCTTGTGTCCAGAGAAGATAAAGGTAAACAGCCGGGGTGTGCACAAAAGGGGAAGAGTGTGACGGCGCAGTATGCTCTGGTGACTTTCTCTGCCTCCACTCCCTCTCAGGAAGTCTCATGTCCCAGGGCCAGGGCTTCTGGACTTGGGCCAGCCCACAGCACAGTTCAGCCCTGGGAATCACAGAGCCTGCAGGCAGCTGCAGGAGCCCCAGGCCATCCCAGCCAAGGTGGCCTGTCATAACGCCCAGCCTGTCACCGACACACTCCAGAGCATTCTGTTTGGTGCCAAGTTCCTCACTAGAGAAACTGGGAGCCACTGCCACTTAAGCAAGCCCTTTGCCTGACTCCCTGGCTGGGTATTTATAGGCAGGGCCCCAAGTCCAAGGAAGGGGGAGATCCCCCTTCCTCCTGCCCACCCGTCAAGCTGCTTGGTCTCGGAACAGGCTCCTCCTGAGGCTAGCCTGACCACCCGCCAACACCACTCATGCTAACTTACGAGCAGAGAACTCAAAGGAGATGAACTTGGTGGGCTGAATGTAATTGACTAGGCTGGACATCTCCTCATAAGCCGTCACTTCCAGGCCCGCTGTGCCCTAAGGAGGAGAGGGGAGGGCAAAGAAGAGGAGGATGGTGTAGAGCCCAGGAATGTGGCCCAAGGCCCCTACCCAGGGGCTCAGCAGTGAAGGATGACAGGGGGCCCAGGGCTACCCCCACACACCTCATCCGACTGCATCTTCTTAATCTCTTCTTCGTCCAGGTTTCCTGACTCCTCCTCCTCTTCCTCTTCCACCTCCTCGTCCTCCAGCTCAGTCCCTTCCTCGCCAGCCCACACTGCCACAGACAGCTCTGTCGGCACTGGCTCCTGCATGGCTCCTCCAGGTCCAGCCCCTCTCCTGTTCCAGCTTCTCCTAATACCCCCACCAGAGTCCTCCCCGACTCACCTGTGCCCTCACCTGCAGGGGCACTGCGTGGGCTGCTGCCCTCAGCCTCCCCCCCAGGATCCTTACTGGAGGAGGTGGGGCTGGAAAACTGGTTCTTCTTGTTCTTGATGAGGATCTTGCCCCTGAGATCCTCAGGGCTGGGCAGGGGGACACCTGGTTTCAGCTATGGAGTGGAGAGCAGGTCAGCACCATCTTCTCACCTTCATGGCATAGCCTGAGCTCCTTAATGCCAAGCATGCTCCCTTGGTGTCCACCACTCCTCTTGATCCACCTCTCACTACTGCTCCTCATCCCATTCTCACTGAGATAAATCCAGCTTATCCCTTGGAGTAAATGCGGCTCATCTGGCGCTTGTTGTAGCTCTCCCTGAGTATAGGACCCTGGCCCAAGGCCGTCTGCACCAGGAGGACCTAACAGGCTACTCTAGGAGCCCTGTCCATCACTTCCTCCAGGAAGCCTTCCCGGATCCCCCAAGACAAGATCAGAACTCCCCAGGTGCTCCCATAACAACCACTGAGTTGTAATGGCCTGGTTACTTGTCTGTCTCCTCACCAGAGGGTAATACACCTGAAGGCAGGGACTGTATCTTTGTCACTAGCATACCCCAAAGCCCAGCACAGAGCCTGACATGTGGTAGGTGACAGGATCCCAGACTCACATCTAACCAAGTGAACCCTAGCATCCTTGGGAGTGTCTCCCTCCCTAACCTGGTCCTCACCCTGCCCCAGGTTCCCAGGCCCAAGGCCCAAATGTCCCACAGCAAAGCCCACTCACTGGGAACTTTTCCAGGGGCTCTGTGAGCAGCATATCCCCAAAGATCGTCCGGCAATACTCAGCCATCTTAGCCTGCTGGCGGGGTCTTCAGGGAGCAAAAGTGGGGGTGGGGTTCAGTCACTCAGCACCAACCCTATTATGCATCCTTTTGTGCCCTTGATGACCCAGATCAGGGGCCACGAGGTCAGGGAGGGAGGGACTTGAGCAGGAGAACATGGGGCCTTAGGGAGATAATATTGAGACATGGGAGAAGCTGCAGGCAACAGCTAGAGGCTGGGGCAGTTGCGGGGAGGACAGTTGCAGGCAAGAGACTGGGGACTGGGTGAGAATGTGGCTAAATGAGCCTGGATACGCACGAGTCCACATGGTTCTCAAATGACAGGATGATAGGATACGGGGAGGTCTTAAAGGCGCTTTCTGCAATAGCCTCAATTGCTTCCTGGAGGAGAAGGAGACTCCATGAACAGAAGGTCAGCATTCTGACTGCCTGTCCCATGATGGCACTTTTCCCTCCTACCTAGTTTCAATACACACATATAACTGGATGGCCGCCATTGGCCCCCAATCCCCTCTGGTCCCCACTGGTCTGAGGCCTTCCAGCCATTCCTCCTCTCTAGCTTCAGCCCTCCAACCCCTCAAAGCTTCTGGCCCAGAGCCCTTCCTGTCACTACCACCTCTGTGCCCTGGGTCTCACTTTGAAGAAGATGTCTGTGGTCATGGTGAAGCCGTGGGTGATAATGGGCTCTTCGTCAGGGGGTTTCCCCTTCCAGCAATCTAGCTCCACGCAACGGCAGCCGGACAGCAGCACCTGGCGGTACATCTCAGCCGAGGAGAGGCCTGAGAACTGGCCCGCTGAGCCAGAGGATGGGGAAGAGGTGAGGGCATCACCCAAAGGCAGCCCAGCTCTCCCCCACCCCACTCCATCATGGTCTGATTTATTCTCAGGGCCAGCAGCATGTGGGCAACCCCTGTGGAGGATGCAGGGAACCCCTGTGAAAGCAGAGGTTGGCACTGAGGTTATCAGGGCCCACCTGTCAGGTAGGTGTTGTGGGACGAGTTGATGAAGTAATGATTGAGTGGCTGTGTCATGTCGTGGTGGAGCAGCAGCTTGTCCTGGGCCAGCACACTGTTCTCCGGCCCACAGAGAAACCAGACCATGCCCTCAGGTGACAACTGGCCTGGGGGACAGGAGATAGCTGTCAGGGCTGCAGCCCTGCTGCCAAGGCAGGACAGGACCACAGGGGACAAGGGGTTCCCTTAGTTCTCACCCCTCTGCACATTGATGCCACTGGGCTCATACTTGTCGATGAGGCCCTGCACCTGGTCAGGCCGTGCTGGCGGGAACAGCAGGGAGTTAAGCCGGGAGTCCCGCTGTTTCTGGTTGATGAATTTGGTCAGGTGCTCCTTCGTCATGTAGGGTTTGGCCTTAGCATGGCTGCAGGCCAGACAGAAGAGCGCAGGTCCATATCCCTTGGGCCTAGAGGCTTAGACAACCCCCTTGTCCAGTGAAGCCTCCTGATTCCCAGCATGGCAGGTGGGAGGAGGGGATCGTTGGCCACCACCCTTTTCCCATGAAAAGCACAACCCAAGAAACTCACTAAGAAGTGAAGATCTCATCTATTTCTGGCCGAGGACAGAGGCTCATGAGGAAACTCTTGTAGACAGGTTCTGGGAAGTCCTCAGGATTGATGGCGTCATTCTAGGGGCATAGTCACCTTATTGCCCCTGCCCTCACCTTCTCAGAGCTAAGAACCACAAACTCGGCCCAGCCCTGGTCAAGGGGACCTGGTCAGAAGGTAGGCTCAAGGCAGACAGAACTTCAAGGACACCCAAGCACCCACTTCTCAAGGCCTTGGTTGCTGAGCAGAGAGCATGCTTAGCTGGTTTGCTCTGACCCTGATTTTGTACAGTGGCTATTCCATCAGCTGGGGCAGGATCAGAACTAAGAATGACCAGAATGAGGTAGAAAAGAGGTCAGAAGAAATGGTGCTGCTTGCCAGGGTCGTAGGCTGTCTTTTTTAAGTGGAGGACAAATATTCAAAAAGAAGCAATTTGCATACAAACATATATGCACCTAACGACAGAGCCCCATAATATAAGAAACAAAAACTGATAGAATTGAAAGGAGGACAATTCAACAATAATATTTGGAGACACCAAAAGCATGGGGACAAAGAAAGATAAATTAAACTTCATCAAAATTAAAAACTTTTGTGCTTCAAAGGCCACCATCAAGAAAGTGAAAAGGTAACCCACAGAATGGGATAAAATATTTGCAAATCAGATATCGGATAAGAGATAAGTCAACGAAAAGACAACCCAATTGAAAGATGAACATTGAATTTGAACAGGTATTTCTCCAAAGAAGATATATAAGTGACCAATCAACACACGAAAAGGTGCTCAATATCATTTGTTGTTAGAGAAATGCAAATCAAAACCACAATGAGATACCACTCCCACTAGGATGGCTAAAGTAAAAGACAATCACAAGTGTTAGTGGGATGTGACAAAGCTAAAACCCCACACAGCACTTTGGGAGGCCAAGGAGGGTGGATCACCTGAGGTCAGGAGTTCAAGACCAGCCTGGCCAACATGGTGAAACCCCATCTCTACTAAAAATACAAAAATTAGCCCATCATGGTGGCACATGCTTGTAATCCCAGCTACTTAGGAGGCTGAGGCAGGAGAATCGCTTGAACCTGGGAGAGAAAGGTTGCAGTGAGCCAAGATCGCACCACTGCACTCCACCCTTGGTAACAAAGTGAGACTCTGTCTCAAAAATAAATAAATAAATAAATAAATAAATAAATCCCCACACAATGCTCTCACTTTAGAAAACAGTTCGGCGGTTTCTCAAAATGTTAAATATAGAGTGACCACATGACCCAACAATTCCATCACTGAGTATATACCTGAGAGAATTGAAAACATGTTCACACAAAATCATGTACACAAATATTCATAACCAAAAAGTACGAAAAACCCAAACATCTACCAACTGATAAACAGATGAACAAAATGTGGTATATCCATACAATGGAATATTATTAGGCCATAAAAAGGAATGAAGTACTCATGCATGCTACAACATGGACAAATCTTGAAAACATTATGACAAATGAATTATGACATTGAAGAGCACATATTTATGATTTCATTTACTTTACCACCAGAATAGGCAAATCTATAGAAATAGAAACAAATAGTACATTTGTGGTATTCATGGATTCTGCACCTTTGCATTCCTTCCCTCCCCGACAAAAAAACATTAAATGTCTTTCAGAATCACACTGGAAGGCCAACATCAGTCTTAGTTTGGAGCAGAGGGTCTGAGCAGGAGAGTCTAACTGGATCTCCCCAGACCCATCCCTGCCTCTGGAGCTTCAGCTCCAAGCAAAGTTAGGTCAGAATCCTCTACTGAGACACAAGGAAAGCAGACAGATAAGGAGGACTTAGCCAAGGGAGGAGCTTAGGCGGCAGGAGAGAGGGAAGGTGGATGTGTGCTGACCACGGGTAAGTGGCGCTGGCTGTAGGGGAGCCGCAGGAGCCCATTCCTACCTCTCCCCAATGACACATTTGGATCCCTGTGACTGACTGCATCACGGAGTCACCAACTCCGCAGAGCTGTGGCTGTGGGGTAAAGGCTCGTCCTGGGATTCATGTGGGCAGGTGATCAATGGGGGTCTTAGTTTTGTTTATTGATAATGTTCCAAATTCTTACCAGGAGAAAATGCTCCATGGGGCACAGGTTGGGACCCACACAAGAGGACTGGCCAAGCAGGGACAGGGGCTGAGGTCCTTTCCTCTGGCCAAGCTTGAACCCTGGCTCAGGGCCGTATCAGCCCAGAGGGCTCCTTTTTGTAATTCACATAAGGTGCCTCATGGGGTGACCCTGCTTACAACTTGTAATTGAAATTTAATTACTTAACTAAAAAGACAAGAAAAAAATGCTTTTCTGTACAGAGCAGAAGTCTGCATCTTGGCAGCTTCCGCCTTTGGTTCAGTTCCTCTCCCCCGATACCCTGCAGACTTCCAGATCCCTGCAGGCTGCCGCCTGCCACCGCAGACCTTATCTCGCTCCTCCAGGCTGAAAATATTCACTCTCAGCTCCCATTTCCAACACTAGACTGGGAATGCACGCCGTTTCTGCTGCCTGCCCTGAACACAGTCCGCCAACCACGGCCCCAGCGCCCCCACCACCCAGGGTAGGGGATACAGACAAACCTGCTTGGAGCCCAGTGTCTCACCCCCTTGCCCTGGCTCCACCCCCGTGCCTAGTGTCAGTAACCAGCAGCTCCAGGGTTGATTGGCTCTCCAGGTTCTTGGCTGGGGCTGTGATGTCATCTCTGCTGCCCGACCCACCATTCCTGGCCAAGTTGCTTTCTGGTGGGGACAAGGATACTGGGGGATGGGGGGTGCGAATCCACTCACCTTGCCTTTAGGGAGGTGGCAGGCACTGAGAGCAGCTTCCACCCGCTTGCGGTCAGCAGGAAACATCTGGAAAAAGCTGAAGGGGCAGAGAAAGGCACCAGGTAGAGAGAGGAGTCAGGACTAGAGAAGAAAGGCTTTGGGGAGCCCCTGGAAGCCTGGGGAGGGGTTGGGGGTCTCACTTCTTCACTGGAATCTTCCCTTCAGAGTTGAGCTGCATCTTGAGCTTCACGAGGCTGGGGGGCAGAAAGCAGCCCGTCAAGGCCCAGGGCTGGCACACTTAGCACCAGGGCTCAGGCCAGGCAGGGGGCGCTTACATCTTGTCCAGGAAGGTGCTGCGGGAGGCGTTGGCCGTCAGCGGATGCTTGACTAGGGCCAGTATGTCCTCAGCCCAGACCTGCAGGACCACAGAGAGCAGCAGTCAGGCTCCTGAGCACTGCCGCCCAGGCCTGTGTCTCTCAGGAAGTCCAGGCTATCCCAGGGGCCCAGACCCAGGCCCGGTGTTCCCTGGCACACCTTGCCCACGTTCTCCTTGTAGGAGACGAAGTTGTGGAAGGTGAGGTCCACCATGTCCGGGCCAGACACCACGGTGAGCGTCTTCAGCAGGAAGCTGTTGTCAGGAAAGTCCATGTTGAAGACGTCCCGGAGCTTCTGGCTCTGCAGCACGTGGTGGCATGGTTAGGATGGAGGTATGCTCCCTCCCTGCCCAGTGTGGCTCTCTCTGGCCCTCCCCTCAGCCACCTGGGCTATGGCCCACTGGGCAGAATCCCATCCCCATCCCAGGAACCACAGGCCTTAGCATCTTCCTGTCCCTGACTCCAGCGGCTGGGATGGGAAGGAGAGGCCCTGAGGAAAAGGTTAGCCAAGGTGGCAGGCGGGCGGGGGGGCAGGCCTGGGAGTCCTGTGTGTGTTGGTTGCCACTTTTGTTTGAAGATGGATTCTTAGCTCCCAGTCTCAGAAAATCTGCTTCCCACCAATCCCTTCCTCCAATTTTCCTACCAGCATTAGACAAATATAGGCAAACTAGTCCAGGGGTGGGGGTGTAAGCCACCCCTCCCAGACAAGCTGGGGTACTTTAGGGGCAGGAGCTGACCCCTCCTCCCAGATCCCTGCCATCTCAGCTCACTGTGCCCAGTTCTGAAGCTCAGAGCCCAGGCGAGCCCAGGAGCAGCCGCTCCCCTTCCTTGGCTTCCAGGCACGGTCCTTGCTGCCCAGCCCAGGAACCATTCCCCGTGCTCCAGAAGTCAGGCTTCCCACCCCTACAGGGACTCCCTGCCCTTGCCCCATGGAGCTAGTAGCTGTGCTTGAACCCGGGCTGCTACTGGACACACCTACCTTGGGCATCTTGGCAAACTTCCCAAAGCGAGTGTCCCGGATGCTGGTGATATCCAGAAACTCCATCTCCTGGGGTAGGGGGGATCCCGGTGGGAGCAAAGAAAGGATGTGGGACAAAAAGTCCAGGTGAAGAATGAGCAACAGGGAGAAGGGAGTTTCCATGCCCTTCAAATCTTGGCCAACACCTCTCTCTAGAAGCCAGGGCTGCCCAGGTCCACCTGGACCCCACCTTCCCTTCCTATGGCTCAGGTTCTCTCTATTCATGCAGATCCTCCTCCCTTCCCCTCTGTCCATTCCTCCCTGGCAGGGAGCTGAAGCCTACAGTGTCTCCTCCACCATCCTGGACCCTCTTCGGCTTCCCCTTCCCATCCTCCTGCCCAACAGCTGGGGCCTATCTCTCATCTCCCAGAGCCCCAAGTCAACCCACAGCCACAGGCAGAGCATCGGCCTTCAGCAGCAGCGCTTTTGCCTGTCTCTCTCTCTCCCCAAGGGATGCTAAGGATGGAACATTTGGGTAGCCACAGGTTGGAGTGACTACATCCTCCTTTCCAGAGCAAACAGCCCCTACCCACAGGGGAGCCCCTGGAGCCATCCTTCCAGGCCATTCTGTACTCCCCATCATCCATGCCTCCACCTCAGTGCAGCCAGGAGGCTGCCTGACCTCAGTGGATAAGCGGGAGTCCAGGGCCATGGCACACAAGGGTTTTCTCACCTTGCTTTGATATGTCCAGTATAAGTAGTAGCCCTTAGGATCCACACGGAGGATAACTGGAGAGGCAATTGTAGTTTCCTGCAGAGAGAAGGAGCCAGCACTCTGTTCCGAGACCTCGGGCCAAGCCTCCCTGGTCCAGGCCAGGGGTTTCAGAGCTCATCATCTTCCCAGGAGGTGCCCATCCCAGAAATCTGAAGGCATTTCCTTTAGTTGTCTAGAGCTAAGCACCGGGAGGGACAGAGGATTTGGGGATGCCATTTCTGGAAGAGAAGAGTTTTCCCTTCTAAAGCCCAAATAGACTTTCTCCCTCTAGAACCTAAACAGGATCTTGGCAGCTACCTCACCTCATAGAGGGAGACTCCCTACTGCCACCCAGGAGAGACTGACACAGCGAGAGCCAAGAGCCCAAACTCCTGCACCGGCATCTAAGGTCCTGCACAATCCAGATGCCACCTAACTTTCCATATGCCCCTTCTTCCCTCCATGAACACCTCCTACCCCATCCATTCAACTGTCCCATAAAGACACCAAGCCTTCCCACCTCCAAACCTAAGTGCCCAAATCTCCTCTGCTTGAAATAACTTCAAGGACAACCCGAGCCCCCCAGCTTCCAAAAACCCTTCCTGAAATGTGCTATAGTAACCAGGGAGATGTGGGTCACAGACCTAGAAGCCCACCTAGGAAATCACCAGGGACTCATGGACTCCAGGACAACAAGCCTGTGCTAGACCTTGAGCTTGGTGCTTGGTGCTTGGCGCTTGAATGTGGTATTTGCTGAATGAGTGAATGAATGAATGAATGAACTCACCTTCTAAAATCCTGTTCCACTCACTCACAGAGCACATAGGCTACCTTTTAGTTTAATGGTCTTTGTATGTGTATATAGCAAGATATTAAAATTAAGGTTTCCAGCAAGGCACAATAGTTGCCACACACTAAAACAGACCAAATGCAGCATTTACAAAGTAAACGATCCAAAAAATGTTCTCAGATCAGGGGTGGTCAGAGTACAGGGGAAAGAGAAAATTTTTGTGGGGAAGCCAATTTTGAGAAAGCTGTGTTGGGAGCTCCATTCTCTTACCTCCCCAAGGGAGAGCTGGAGTGCCTGATCCCCCACCTTAAGCCTAGTGGGGAGTTTCATCTCTACTTGGAGAGCTTTTGTGATCTATTATTATTATTATTATTATACTTTAAGTTCTGGGATACATGTGCAGAATGTGCAGGTTTGTTACATAGGCATACATGTGCCATGGTGATTTGCTGCTCCTGTCAACCTGTCGTCATCTAGTTTTAAGCCCCGCATGCATTAGGTATTTGTCCTCATGCTCTCCCTCCCCTTGCCCCCAACCTCACAACAGGCCCCTGTGATCCTTGAAGTTGTAGGCATAACAGACAGAGGTCGGACTTCTGCCCAGGAGACCTAGTGGGCTACAGTGGGCTAACTGTGCGGGGCAGAGCGGGGGTGCTGGCCTGTCAGACGAGCCTGCACCCTTGGGACAGCAGATGCATGGGTATTTGCTGGGGTCCAGGGTGGGCCCATGGGAGAGTGGGGGCAAAGGGCCTAAAGCCACAGGAAGCTGAAGGTAGTAACAAGGGGCTGAAGACATAGTTGTGAGTGACCTCTAAAATGGAAATGCTGGGGTGACTTCAAGCAAGAGATCCCCATTCAAAGGGGAGGGTCCCCCAAGAATCCTCAAAAATGTCCTCCAGAGAAAGAATAAGCTTTAAGCTTCTGCCAGCCTCAGAAAGCATGAGCCAATTTATGACAGCACCTATTTAAATAGAACTTGGTTGCCCCTTTCCCACCTCCCTCCCTACAGCTCATGCCTAGAGGGGCCTTGAGCAGGACCAGCAGGGAATCCCACCAAGGCCCTTTCCATGGGGCCTGCGGCCTACCTGAAGCCATTCCTTGAAGGAGGAGGGTAGAAGACATTAATGTAAATAAAGGCTGGAGTTTTGATTATAGCCAGTTTCTGACATCGGACTGGGTTTTGTGATGAAAAGTGACCACTGGACTGTGTTACCTGAGAGTAAATGTAACATTGTGTGGCCTTGCAGAGTTTCTTTCCATGGCCAGGAGGAGAGCTTCTCCTACCAAATATACTGGAAAGAGGCCATGGGGATGAAATAAAGTGGGGATTTGGTTACATCCTATGTATTCTGCCTACTCAACATGGCACAGCATACCCATGTCATCCACTAACTGTGCCGAAGGCAGCCTGAAAGCAGAGCCCTGTCTCACAGCAGCATGGGCCCTGTGGCTAGGCTTGGGACATTCTTGCTTGTGCAGGTCAGGCATCCAGGGAACATCCAATACCTTACCTTGGAGAGGGGAAGGGAACAGCCAGATACACAGGTGCCAGCTTAGGAAGAAGGATAGTTTCCACTAGCCGCCAACCCGCCCCTCCACTGCCACCCTGTGACCCTCTGCCCAGTCAAGGTACACACACTGCCCAGAGGAACTGAGAGAGGCCACTTCGCTTTTCATTCGGAGCCACTTCCCTCATTCCACAGGCTCCTGGGGCATGTCACCTCCATGCCACCACCACCATGCTACACCAACCCCACATCGCTCCTAGGGAAGCAGGAAGCTTCTCACCACAGGGCCTCAACCCGTAGTCTTGAGCAGTGAGATCCCCTAGCCCAGCCCCAAAGGGCCTAGACCCAGACCCCCTCATCCCACCTCCCTCCAAGCTAGCACCCCACCCAGCCTTCATTTCCCTTCCTGGGACCAGCCCAGCACTCTAACTCTCAGACTGGGCCAGCCCAGCAGCCTCCCCTCCCTGAAGGAGGATCTCCATATTGTTCTCCCCAGCCTAAGACAATCCCTGGCCTAAGGGAACATTTTCAGGGGCCAGGAGAACCAGAGGCTGGGAGCAGCCCCGTGTAGGAAGGAACAGACACAGCAGAGAGAGGGCTGCAGGGTGCAGCAGTGCCTTCGCCTTCCCTGCAGACATGCATCGGGGAGCAATGCTGAGTCCAGCAAGGGGTAGCAGAAGTCAAATCAGTTCCTCCCCTGGAAGCAGAAGCCTCTAGTTCTCACTTAGGTCCAGGGGCCTTTCGTGGCTGCCCCCACAGCAGCGCAGGGGAGAGCAAGGCTTCCCTGGACGGGATGATGCCCGATGGAGGGGTGAAGGAGCTGGGTCTAAGCGCCCTGCCAGAGCAAGGGCAAAGCATCTGTGCTGGGAGCAGGGACGAGCTCACCTCTCCTCCTGGCCTGCCTCTGCTCTGGGCTGTACTTTCCTCCTGTTCTTTTGGGGGTTTGAAGGAGAAGAGATGCAGACCCAAATAAACTACCTCTAGTGACCAACCAGGCAGCTCACCAACTTCTCACACCTAGACACTGAGGCTTAGCCCTGCAGCCGGGGACATACACCCTTAACCGCAGGTTTGTTTATCCAGGCAGTGGTGTCAGCTGCCTGGCCAAACCACACAGGCGCCTGGGTCCTAGGAGACATAAACCAATCCTCCCGTCCCGGCAAAGCCCCGGAGCAGCCCAGCCCCCACGACCGAGTGCCCCAGAAGCCAAGGCCCCTGCCCCACTTACATCATCCCATTTGATGAAGCGCTCCCCTTGGCTCAGATAGGCCTTCACCCTGGGGGGCAGCAGCACAGGGTTGAGCAGAGACATGGTGCCAACTGTTCCTCTTTGGAGAGTCTGGGCAGACACAGGCGGGCAGAAGAAGGGCAAGAAGGAGGCCAGCCAGGAGGGGGAGCCAAGCTGGGCTCACGTGGCACCCGTCCCTGAGCTGCTCCAGAAATCTAGGTGCTCTTATAGCCCCTGGGGTGGCCCTGGCTGAGTGCAGGGCTGAGCTCTAGCCAGAGACCCATCTGCCTTGTAAATCACCCTCCTCCCACTCGCCCTGCCTGCCATGGGGGCCTGTGGTCACTGCTTCTGCCCAAGGAAGCAGAAGCAGGAAGCCCCCGCCTCTTCTGGAAGCCCCCGCCCCCACCCCCACCCTGTGCCTCTCAGCACTTCCTGCTCTGGGCTTCCTTCTCTGCGCTGCTCACAACGGACAGGTGGTCATGAGGCCCAGTCGCCTTGGAGCCAGGGCCTCTCAGTCCCTGCGGTGGTCCCCGGTCAGATTTGGCCCAGGAGGGCTGGAGAAGGACGACGTGGAAATCGACTGGGGAGACTGCTGCCCAGGCCAGGACGGAGGAAAGGCGCAGGGAGCTTACTAGGAGAAAAGACGTCCTTGGGCAGGGGCGAGAGCATGGGGGTCTGACCCCAAAAGCTGGGACCACCGCAGAGGCAGGGGTCAGGTGGGGACAGGACCCAGCTGGAATGGAGTGTTTTGAATAAGCAAAGTTCGCTGAACACACGGCTCCTCTTTCTCAATGCTTCCTCTCCATGAAAATGAGGTGCACATGAGGCAATGCCATCACCCCCTCACCCACCTCACCAGACTCCCACCTCTGGGCCTCTGGGACTGCCTGGGGCCTGGACCCCCACCGAGCAGCCCCTGCCCCTGCCTCCACCGCGCTGTCCTCCGGGTGCCCGCCTCTGCTCTGCACCCCGGCCTGCAGCGGGACTGGGGTGGAGGGATGGCTGCTCTGGTTGGCAAGGCTCAGCCCCAGCTGCTCAGGTGCGTGACCCACACTCTGCCCCAGGCCCAGGGGGTTCAGCACCAGCCCAGCTCAACCCAGCCCACTTCCTCTTGCCTAATCTGCTCCTTTTATCGCCCTTCTTAGCCCAACCGGGGAGGTAGGGAACTCTACCCATGACTTCCTTCCCCTCTGGGGCCTGGCTTTCTGCCCTGGGTCCCCCGCCATGGGGCTTTGCATATCCCCGACAACGGTGGAGACCCTCACCCAGGCCCTAGAATTGTCTCGGCTGGAGGTCTGGTCCAGGGCAGGATGGAGGGTGAGGGAGGACACTCTTCTTGGGGAATTAAGACAATAAACCGCCAAGTGGAGGCTGGAGCTAAGGGAATTCCCAGCACAGAAATAATCTGCAGAAGAGCAATTCTAGGGCCAGAGGGATGGAGCCAGAACAGGGCCTGACCAAGCCTCCTGGAAATGGTAACAACTTGGAGGACTCTTCCTCCTCCCTTTCCCCGACCCCTCAGAGTCATCTCTTCTCTCTCCCTCCCTCCAGTCCGGGGCCCCTCTGGGGACCATCTGGTAGCCCATGCTGTTCTGGGTCCCTCCCTGGGGTCAGGTTCCCTGGATGTGTGTTTGAATGGATTTTGCAAGGCAAATCCCTGTCCCTTCCCAAAGCCCCCGCACCTGTCACCTGCCGCTACCCTGGTCCCGGCACCGAAGTCCCTCCCTTTCATCTGTCCTGTAGCCATCAGCCCCCTCTCCACTTTGGGCCTGGAGAGACCCATCCATTCCTCCCCCTCAGCATGAGGAGGAAAGGGACAGGCTTCTCTCCTCATTGCAGGATTTCAGGGCTCCTCACTCTTCCTTTCCATCTCCAGCTCCAAATCCACAGAACAAAAAGCCTTGACTATCTTTACTCAGTGATGACACTGCCTTCACTGTTCTTGGGACCCCAGTTGTAGCTTCAGTGGCGGCCTGTACTCTCCCGTACACATCCTGACCTCCTGCAAAGCTAGCTCCAAAAATGCAGAAAATCCAGGCAGTCAGGAGAGCCAAAAATCTTCATCAAAGAGGGCTTTTTTCTTTTAAAAAATACATTTAGGTTGTAAAATGTGTGTTGACAAAGAAAAATGTTATGTAAATATTAGTAGAGAAAATCAGGGAAGTTACATGAATGCCCCATTTGGGAAATGTGGCCTTGGGCTCCTGGGCTGAGCTGGGTAGAGGGCACCGCCTGCAGTGGGCCAGTCTTACCCCCAGGGCGGGCAGTGGAAGGGCAAGGATGCCCCCTGCTGGGTGCACTCAAAGTATGCATGTCCTGGAAGTTGCTGGTGGGTCTGTCATTTGTGACCCACGGGAACACCTATGCCGGAGAGATTGGCAGGTGGGAGCCTTGGGCCATAGAACGTGGTAAGAACTTATATTCAATCAAGTGCTCCCTCCCACAAGGGGCATGCTTGTGACCTGGACCCCAGCACATATGTCCCAAGTTCATTTGTTCACTTGCCAGTGCTATGTGGGAACCCCATGCATTGGTTTCCCAGTTTGCTCATCAGAGAAGTTTAGTGGCAGAAGTTGAACTCAGACCTTCAGGTACCACAGCTACCAGCCAAATGCGAGAATCAGACTAGGTCAGTTTCTTATCTGATGCCACGACTTTTGAAGCAGTCCTGCAAAGCTAGCAGCTCTCCTGACTGCCTGGATTTTCTGCATTTTTGGAGCTAGCTTTGCAGGAGGTCAGGATGTGTGCAGGGGTTTCAGGAGCATGGAACCCTGTTGTCCATCTTGGCCAAGGGCTGGCTGTCTTTTGGAGGGAGGATGGCTCTTCTGGTATCTGTTTCCCAGTCTGGCAAAGGGAGCCACACTCACCACTCTAGGAACCCAGCCACTTACTAGCTGGTTTATCTTGTGATACTTAACTTTCCTGGGCCTCAACCTTCTCACCTGTAAAATGGGGATAATAATGCCTCATGGGGATGTTGCAAGGATTAAATAATATAATGAATGGTA
Source organism: Theropithecus gelada (assembly GCF_003255815.1). NCBI lineage: Eukaryota > Metazoa > Chordata > Mammalia > Primates > Cercopithecidae > Theropithecus > Theropithecus gelada. Next base: position 15,634,797 of record NC_037674.1, read on the forward strand.
CTTAATACAGTGCCTATGCAAGAGCTCAATAATACTATCATTATCATTATGAGTTATCATTGTTATTTCATTATTACTTATTAGCAGACACTGGCAGGAAAAATGGTAGGTTCTTATTCCTTCTTCCACAGTTCTTTCCACAAATGTCTTCACTGACTTTCCCTTTGGATTTTTCTTCCGGCAGTTCATGTGGATCAGGGGCTGGGCCCGCCTTTGCAGGGCAGACTGAGTTAGGGTTGCGCCTGACTGTGGACTTGAAGCAAGCTGTCCCCACGCAGCCTGAACTCATGAAGTGATGAGCACAAGGGCTCCGAGAATCCTGGGCAAGTGCCAGCCTCCCACCAGCTTCATGCCACCACAGCCCCCCAGCTGATAAGGCACAGAGGAGAGTGCTGAGCTGCCCAGCTGTACGTCCATCTGTGGCCCCAGCTCCAGCCACCCTCTGCGTACTGAGAGCTAAGCAGAAGCGGAGGCATGGGCAAGGTCGTGTGGCCAACACTGATCCCTCGGGGAGGAGAGAGGCAATCAAGGCTCCTGTAGATGCTCGGGAGGAAGATGTTGCTTGTCCACCCATTCCAAGCCCCTCTAGAACCCCAGGAGGAACCATCTGGGACTTAGAAGTGGAAAACAAACGGCGTGGTGGCTCACGCCTGTAATCCCAGCACTTTGGGAGGCCAAGGCGGGCAGATCATGAGGTCAGGAGTTTGAGATCAGCCTGACCATCATGGTGAAACCCTGTCTCTACCAAAAACACAAATATTAGCCAGGCACGGCGGCGCATGCCTGTAATCCCAACTACTCAGGTGGCTAAGGCATGAGAATTGCTTGAACCAGGAGGTGGAGGTTGCAGTAAGCCGAGTTCATGCTATTGCCTCCAGCCTGGGAGACAGAATGAGACTCCATCTCAAAAAAAAATAAATAAATAAAGGTGGAACGCTATCAGTCCGTGTATGTTTCTCTTTGAAGTGCCATTTTGGATCAAATTTACCTGTGTCCATCTTCAAGAAACCCAGAGCTTAGTCCCCACTGGAGCAAAGATTTGTTCTGTGATCTTAGCAAGTTACCTGAGCTCTTGAATCTGTCAAACTTCTGGTCATTTCTAAGACTCCTTCCAGCTCTAAAAATCTCTTTCCACTCAGAAGGTCCAATCTTGTCAGTTTTCTCTCCTGCCTTTCCTCTGAGAGATGACAAACCTAGAGATGAGAGCTGTAGGTGTCAGGAGAGGCTTAGCTCTCACCCCAGTGTAAGATTCTTGGGCACAATCACTCTTCTGCCTCTGTCAATCTGTCTGTGAAATGGGGCAGTTTTAGTAAGTGTGATGTCCTTCTCTGGGTGGGCACGGTGCATTGCATATAGGGAATGTCATCAGTATTGGCCAATTGCCTCTGTTCTTACTCCTGTCCTGGTCCAACCTTTCTTTTTTATTTTTTTATTTTTTTTGAAGAATTTAAGCCTTTATTTCCTTGTTTTGCAAATAAAGCTGGCTGAGTTGGTTGCTTTTTGATGATTAGTCAAAGAGACCAAATCCCACATCCTCATCCAGCTCCTCCAACTCTTCCTTGGCTTCAACCTCACTGGGGCTACAGTAGCAGGAGCAGCTGTGGTGGTGGCAGCCACAGAGGCAATAGCCACAAAAGCAGATGGATCAGCCAAGAAGGCCTTGACCTTTCCAGCAAGTAGGAAGGTGTAATCAGTCTCCACAGACAGAGCCAGGACTCGTTTGTACCCACTGATGATAGAATGGGGCACTGATGCAACAGGTGGGTAGCCAATCTGCAGACAGACACTGGCAACGTCGCGGACACCCTCCAGGAAGCAAGAATGCAGTTTCCTCTGTGATGTCAAGCACTTCAGGGTTGTAGATGCTGCCACTGTCAGACACCTGCTGGTTGACCAGCCCAAAGGAGAAGGGAGAGAGGTTCGGCGTGTTCAGCAGCGTGGTTCCCACTTTGTCTCCAGTCTTGATCAGCTGCACATCACTCAGGATTTCAATGGTGCCCCTTGGAGATTTTAGTGGTGATTACTAAAGCCTGGAAAAAGGAGGTCTTCTCAGGCCCCAGACCAGTGTTCTGGGCTGGCACAGTGACTTCACATGGGGCAATGGGATGAGCACAGGTGGCAGCTGGCACCTTACTAGCCAGCAACATATCCCTGATTTCAGTGAGGTCCTCCTTGGTAAACGCAAAGCCCACATTCCCCCAGATATGAGGCAACAGTTACTCCAGAGCTGGGTTGTCTTCCAGGTGCCCTCAGATGGCCGTGCGCATCAGGGCGTTCTTGTCCATCAGCACCACGGCTTTCTCTCGGAGGGACATGCGGATCCGCTGCATCTGCTTGGAGCCCACATTGCTGTTCCCACAATGAAACATTTCGGATAATCATCCAAAAGCTGGATGATCTTAAAGAAGTAGTTGGACTTCCAGGTTGCCCTGTCTTCCCTGGGCATCACGGCGGTGCATCAAGGATTGCCACGCAGGGTTTAAAGACAAGATCATTTTCACAAGGACGCAGAGAGAGAGCTTTAAAAACAAAACAAAACAAAACAAAACAAAAACATGTAAGATGGGATCTCATCCTGTCGCCCAGGCTCGTCTTGAACTCCTGGGCTCAAGCAATCCTCCCACCTCACCCTCTCCAGTAGCTAGGATTACGGGCATGTACCACTAAACTTGGCATCTGATCCACCTTTTTATCAAGACCTGGGCAAAGCCACAGAAAACAAGCCCCTCAACTTTGTGAATAGCAAGGAGTCAGTGAGGACAGGAATATGTTGGGAGACAGACTCAGGATCCAAAAACATCCTAACCCTCTACAGCGATGGCCTAAACCTCACAAGGTGAAATGAACAGGGCTTAACTGAGAGATCTGGGCTTGGTGCCAAGACACCGACTGTACAAGGACAGGGTGGGGAAGTGGCAGCTTAGCAGAAGCATGTGTGAATAAAACTGAGGGTTTTCGCTGACAGCCAGCTCCATCTCAGTCAAATGACAGAGCTGCCAATAAAAACGGACAGACTCAGGCTGTTGAACTGAAGTCGGGTACTGAGCCCGGTGGTTCTCCATCTTGATATCACACCAGAACCACCTGCAAAGCTCTGGTAACACTGCATATTCCTTGCTGTACCAAGACCCTCTGAATCATGATCTGGGATGAGTTGAGGGAGGGAAAGGAAGGTGAGGAGTTTGCATTTTTTTTTTTTTTTTTTTTTAGAGATGGGTTTCACTCTGTTGCCCAGGCTGGTCTCAAGCCCATGGGCTCAAGCAATCCTCATGCCTTGGCCTCCCAAAGTGTTGGGATTATAGGCATGAGTCACTGCTGTTTGTCTCTAAAGAGTATCCCCGCTCGTTCCAAGATGCACCCAGGGCTTTTGAACCAAGGAACACTCCGGCCCATTCTCATGGTCAGCACAACAGACCACACCCAAAATACTTGAGGAATTCAGTTTAGGTTGCTTTGTTGCAGGGAAGGTCATAAGTTGAAGGATATTTGGTGGAAAGCAGCCAGGCTGCAGGATGCAGGCAACACTCTGAAGGGAACTACTTTATAGAAGACACAGGTGGCCAGGAGGCCCAACTTCACATGGATGAGACTTGTCCTCTGGGGTCCCAAAAGTCAGAATCTAGGTCAGGTGTGGTGGCTCACGCCTGTAATCTCAGCACTTTGGGAGGCTGAGGTGGGCAGATCACTTGCCAGGAGCTCAAGACTCGCCCGGCCAACATGGCGAAACCCCATCTCTACTAAAAATACAAAAATTAGCCAGGCGCAGTGGCACATGCCTATAGTCCCAGCTACTCAGGAGGCTGAGGCAGGAGAATTGCTTGAACCCGGGAGGCAGAGGTTGCAGTGAGCCGAGATCATGCCACTGCACTCCAGGCTAAGTGACAAAGTGAGACTGTCTGGAAAAAAAATTTTTTTAAATATATATTTTAAAGTTAGAATCTTAGGAGACTGTCTTAGGTCAGGTTTCTCAGGAAACATGCCAAGATAGAGATTTGCTTGTAGGAAGTTTATTGGGGGTGCTTGCAGAGATGACATCTCTGGAGTAGTGAAAGAATCAGAATCAAGCCAGAGGAAGAAATTGGTGAACAATGCAGTCACAACACAGAATGCTTCCACAGGAAGCCCTGGGGTTGAGCTGGCCCCTTAGAGTTAGCCCCAACTCAGATAAGAGGGCTGTACCTTTGAATTCCACATTGACTTGGCAGATGACCCCTAGGGAAGGGTTGTGAAGTCCAGCAAGACAGCTCCCTTTGGCAGCTGAAGGAAATGCCAAGGGAGAGACTCATGTGTGAGCCATTGGCAGCCAACACTTCTGGCAACTTTGGGGATAAGCTCCTTGGTCCTAAAGGCAGTATCTGGGAGGTGCACCACAGCAACCTAGACAGTACCCCCATGCATAGCCCAGACCTACTTGATTTATGTGGTAAGTTCACTCTACCTGGGAATAGCTCCTCCAGGATTCTGGGAAACTTACAAGAATTAAATGGAGAAACTATAGCCCCCACTACTGCAACTAGTCTTGGTGACACAACTGATATTCATCATTCCCCTTCTCTGTCACTCATTCTAGATTCTTTTTACCGTCAACTTGCACCTCTGCTGGTCTAGGTGGCTTGCCTGTTGGGGTAACCAATCACCAATCACCATGGCCTTCAGACCATGCTGCTGATGTGCCCACCTTCCACCAAAATTGGGCATACCAACAGACACCCCAGTGGATCACCTGGGCGCCAAACATATTCTTTCCTGACTCCCTTATGTAACAGCAGCCCTATCGCTTCCAAAGGATCGGGGTCAATTGCCCCTTCCAGGAAGTGACTCCTCTTCTTTCCTGCTGGTTTCTGGGCACAAAGAGCCTGACGAACAGAAAGCAGCCATACTTAAGTTTATGGGGTTCTTGTTCTGTCCCTGGTGGAAGTGTTCCCATTCTGGGAACCAGATTCTCTGAACCCGGAGAGCTTGGAACTGCAGGAACGGGAGCCACAAATTCCTCCAGAAAGGTCACTGGGGGTGATGGTAAATGGAGTCATTCCTACTTCTACCGCTAGTTTCCTAAACCTCTATTCTACACGTTAAGACATAGCACCATATATGATAGTTATTGATTAGGATGCATACCTCATCCTGGAGCACGGTGTCCCATCATCTCTAACATGGTATTTCAGCTGTGCTTGTAAAGGCTGTTCTATCACTCTGTCAGCTCTATTCAGCTTCTGGGTCGTTAAGTATGTAATAGGCCTAAAACATCCCATGATCATGTGCCCATTCTGTCCTTAAAGTGGGACTCTTGGTCTTCTGCAATGGTATGTGAGATCCCATGTCAGTGAATCAAACACTCTTTTAGCCCCCAGAGAGTGGCCTTTGAGCAGAAAAGACAAATCCATATCCAGAATATATGGCAATTCAGGTCAAGATCAGTCCCTCACCCTTCTGGAGTGGAACAGGTCCAAGGTAGCCAGCTTGGTACTGCGTGGCTGGTATCAGTTGCTGGCAGGTTGGACTTTTAGCAGTGACAATAGCTAGATTGGCCTTGGTGAGTGGGAGCCCATTCTGTTAAGCCACCCCTGCCACCACACACAGGTGACACATGTGTCACCTCCATCTATGCCACCATGGCCACTTTATTCATGTGCCCATTGTGCCAGCATGGGGTGGTCAATGACAGAGGCAAGCTGACATCAATTCCACATCATTCTATGTACTTGGTTATGCAGTCTCCCCGGTGGCAGGTGCTCTCTGATGAGTATTAACATGCAATATAAAGATCTTCAATAGTGAGGCCTATCTCTACACACACACACAAATGAGCCTGATGTGGTGGTGTGTGCCTGTGGTCCCAGCTACTCCAGGGGCTGAGGTAGGAGATCGCTTGAGCCCCAGAGGTCGAGGCTGCAGTGAGCCATGATCGCACCACTGCACTCCAGCCTGGGCAACAGAGCAAGATCCTGTCTCAAAAAATAAAAAATAAAGATATTCACACTTTGGTGCTCACTCAAATAGATATAGCCACATGTGTCTTCCCAAGACCTTCTTCTTCCCAATCTTCCAGTATTTCTCTTTCTAGCCCTCGAACCAACTAGTCAAGCCATTTGCCTACAGCTCATGAGCCTATAGACATTTTCACCTCAGGCCGCTCTACCAGGGGCCATGCTGATGATTCAGTTCCCAGTCAGGTATCAATGTCAATGCAGACACTGCATCCAGCAGACCTTAAAGTGTTTGACTATTCTACTCTCCCCAGTGTACAGTTACCCAGGCAAACGGCATAGTTCCCTTTGGGGAAGTAGTGGGGAAATCATTACTGTATTGCTATAGTATTGCAGAAACCTTTCTCCTGGGAACCTGAACTGAAAAGTGAATCAGGACTGGAAACCAAACAAGATATTGTGACTTTTTATTGGAGCAGCTGCCATCAACCTCCTGGTCTTTCATCCTTGATTTATTTTAATTGTATAGCTCAGCGATTCTCAGTGTGTGGTCTCCAGACCCCTTGGGGTCCCTGAGATCACTTCAGGGGTTTCACAAGGTCAAAATTCCTTTCATAATAATACTAACATGTTATTTACCTTTTTAACTGTGTTGACATTTGCACTGAAGGTGCTAAATCTGTCACCCAGGCTGGGGTGCGGTGGCCGGATCTCAGCTCACTACAAGCTCCGCCTCCTGGGTTTACGCCATTCTCCTGCCTCAGCCTCCCGAGTAGCTGGGACTACAGGCGCCCGCCACCTTGCCCAGCTAGTTTTTTGTATTTTTTAGTAGAGACGGGGTTTCACCGTGTTAGCCAGGATGGTCTTGATCTCCTGACCTCGTGATCCGCCCGTCTCGGCCTCCCAAAGTGCTAGGATTACAGGCTTGAGCCACCGCGCCCAGCCTACCTCTGGCATCTTAAACAACCAAGGCAGTGACACCAAACTGAACTAGTAGTTCATTGCAGAAAGCAAGAGGAAAGAAAAGGAAAAAAAAAAGGAAGAGAGAAAGTCATTTTACTTTAGAGTATCTTTAACAAAACAATAACAATTGTTAAATTGTATGAAGTTATGATCCTTAAATAGATGTCTTTTTAATATTCCATGTGATTAAATGAAAAGTACTCTACTGCATATGGAAGTATAACGGTTTTCTTGGGGAAAAGCACTTTTGCGATTGAGTTGGGAGCTCAACTAGCCACTTTTTTCATGGAACACCAGTTTTACTTGAAAGAAGAACTGGAAAACCATGGCTATGCAGACTTGGTTACTTGGCAGATGTTTTCTCACATTTGAACCAAGTGAGCCTGTCACTTTGAGAAAAAATAACTGATAGTGTTTGTTACCAATTACAAAATTTGAGTTTTCAAGTAAAAACTAGAATTTTAGAAAGCATGTATGTACTATCATGAGCTTCCTAGATTCCTAATACTTAAACTTTTTGTAATATTATCAAATGTGATTTTTTTCTATTATATAATGAAAGGTATCAATATTGCAAAGATATGTTTAATTCAGTGAACCAATAGTTTCCAAATGACCAAAGCGGGATATTATAAAATCATGCAGGGGTAAAAGTGCCATTCAAAGGGCAAGTTAGATCAGTGGACTTTAAGGTAATTGAATACAAAAAAAGTTCACTGATATAGTTTTATAGTCTACATTTCAACTACCATTTAAGAAAATACTGCTTGTTGGGTTTTGGTGTAGTATCAAAGAAAAACAGCCACAATTATCTGAAAAGGCTGTTAAAATGCTCCTCTCTTTTCCAACTACACGTCTATATGAGGCTGGATTTTCTTCATATATTTTAACCATAACAACAAATTGCCAGCAGATTAAATGTAGATGCAGGTACGAGATGCCAGGCATGTTGGCTCATGCCTGTAATCCCAGCATTTTGGGAGGCCAAGGCAGGTGGATCACTTGAGCTCAGGAGTTTGAGACCAGTCTGGGCAAAATGGCAAAACCCTGTCTCTACAAAAAAATACAAAAATTAGCCAGGCATGGTGGTGTGCACCTGAAGTCCCAAGCTACTTGGGAGGCAGAGGTGGGAGAACTGCTTAAACCTGGGAAGTGCAGGTTGCAGTGAACTGAAATCACACCACTTATACTCCAGCCTGGTGACAAAGTGAGAGTCTGTCTCAAAAAAAAAAAAAAAAAAAAGTGGTTATAAGGATCCAGTTGTCTTCTACAGTATAAAGCCACATTCCAGAGATCTGCAAATTTACAAAGCCAAAGCCACTCTTTTCACTATTTTTTGTCATAAAAATATATTATCTGGCCAGGTGCAGTGGCTTACGCCTGTAATGTCAGCATTTTGGGAGGCCGAGGTGGGTGGATCACAAGGTCAGGAGTTCGAGACCAGCCTGCCCAACATGGTGAAACCCTGTCTCTACTAAAAATACAAAAATTAACCGGGTGTGGTGGCATGTGCCTGTAATCCCAGCTACTCAGGAGGCTGAGGCGGGAGAACTGCTTGAACCTGGGAAGCGGAGGTTGCACTGAGCCAAGATTGTGCCACTGCACTCCAGCCTAGGCAACAGAGTGAGACTCCGTCTTGGAAAATAAATAAATAAATGAATAATATATCTATGTTAACATGTAGTGGGGTTTATTATTCTTTAGATAAATTAATAAATATTTTGCAAAACCCTTGGTCTTATTTCTGTCAAATTAAAATAGCTAAAACCCACATAAATAAAATTCCTTTAGATACCTCTCTCTCTCATATATACATACATATATATATATATTTAGAGACTAGGTCTCACTCTGTCACCCAGACTGGAGTGCAGTAGCATGATCATGGCTTAGTGCAGTCTCAAACTCCTAAGATCAAGCGAGCCTCCTGCCTCAGCCTCTCGAGTATTTGGGACTACAGGCACACGCCAACCTGCCTAGCTAATTTTCAACTTTTTTTTTTTTTTTTTTTTTTTTGTAGAGATGAGGTCTCACTATTTTGCCCAGGCTGATCTTGAACTCCTGGGGTCAAGTGATCCTTCTGCCTCAGCCTTCCAAGTAGCTGGGATTACAGGTGTGAGCCACCACATCAGGCTTAGAGACCTCAATATTTAAGAGTGTAAAGGGATCCTGAAACTAAAACATTTGAGAATCACTGGTATAGACTGAGCAGTACTGTTACTGGCTGCCTAGCTAGCTTGCTCCAGGGATGCTATGCTATCAACCATCTTCAACCACGGTCCTCTACTGGCCAGGACTGCCCCCACTGCCACTCCAACTTGCTGCTTATTACAACAGTTGTGCTGTCTAGCTTCTATGATTTCACCATCCTATCATCCACACTGCTATCTGGAGCCAGTTCCGGAATGGCCTCTTGCTGTCAGGCATGGCTTACAGAGGACAGTCCAAACTCAGCTTCTCAGGGATGCTGGTACCCCTCTCAACAGTGCGTTCCTTGTTGCTTTGATGACCAGAGTATCCTCTGGGCCTTCCTGCAGAACTTAAGTGGTTTCCGGCCTTACATAGAATATACCCACTTCTCTGAGCTTTTGAACCCTTTTTCCACATTCTGCTGCGGTAGTTCTGGCATTTCCATTACACTCTGGTAGCCATTGCCTTTCTCCTGTCTCCCAGGATCCTTGTTGGGATATCACATCCTGATTCACAGGAGAATACTCCTATAACAACGACGTCTCCCTTGTTCAACTTAATGTTTGGCACCACACCCTACCTTGATCTAGCCTATACATTTGCTCCTGGATCCTGCCAGTATATACTGGCTGCTTCCACAATGACTTCATGGTCTAGCCTTCTTCCCTCGTGGGCCCCTGCACAGCTCTGACTGGGCTTTATTGTGATCTGGCTCTATGTATTGGGTTTGTAGGCCAGGAGAGAACGGCAGCTTCCTTTGGTGTCAGAAGGCAAGTCCCAGGGACAGTTGCAGCTGAGCCATCATAGCCAACACTCCTGACAACTGGAAGAATGAGCAGCTCCCTCTGGAGGGTGACCCGGGTAGTGACCCCCAATATCCACTACAGAGAAGAGACAAAGTCTAGCTTTGCCTATGAGGCAGAGCAGAGCTGGGATCAAGAGCCTAATGCCCTGGAGTCAGGGGTCTGAATTCCATCAGGGCTTTTGGCATTAGGGCTATGTGACCTTGAGCAGGTTCTTGGCCCTTTCTGAGGCAGGGACTTCATCTATGAGACGAAGATAAACAGTACTACCTGATAGGTCATTGGTAGACAGATAAGACAAGGAATGTAAGGGCTTGGTCTAATGCCTATAGCACATTCTAAGGGCACTGTTATTGTCATAATTGGTCAGAACTTTGCAAAGCCAAAAAGGGCTGCCTCAGGGAGCAAACAATAAGTATGCCACCATCCCAGATGGTCTTCGGACTGACGCTGCTGAGTGCTCCCCAGGGATTTTGTGGAGGAGGCTCTAGGGTCCACAGGGGTATTCACCAAAGATGACCTTCTGGGCCCATTCTATCCCCAAGCTGCCTGGATTCTCTGATTTCTCTGATCCCTGCCTGTTCTTAGTGGGGGGAGGCATATTCACTTTCAGGCCACTAGGGGGCCATTTAGTTTTCTGCAACTGGAGAACACTAATGGTTTCTTAATGGCTCAGGCACCAGGGAGATCAGGCTCAATTATATCTGAAAGCATTCTTAGTTCCTGGGGTAAAAGACACTATGTAAATCCAGATAATAAATAGACATTATTGATGACAGGTTAAAGAATCTGGCACTGTTTGGTTTAGAGAAGATAGAGTGAGAGGAATTGAATAAAGGCTTCAAGTATATTATTCTTTGGTACAGAAGAATGACATGCCGTTTTCCCACTCCACTGGGAACCAAGCAAGAAGAAACGCATTTAATTTGCAACAGAAATATGGAGAAGCAATATGGAGTGCATTCAGGAAAGGGGAGTGAAGGAAGCTTTGTATTGGCCTCACCTGGAATCGTTAAGAATAATTCACCATGGAATAGTTGTATGATATGTCCTGCCAGGAAAGCCCTAGAGCAGGGGAGAGAAGAGAGACAACCTCCAGAGACAATTCAAGAATTTTAAGTCAACAGGCTGCCCTGGCTGACCTAGGAGCAGGGTGGAGGAGTGAGTTGTTTCTTCCCCATCAGCCCACAAAAGGCCATAAACACTCCACACTTCCAATATCCTTGAAATTTCTCAGAAAAGTAAAAAAGCAGCTTTTTCCTTTAAATAGCATCTGACCAGCCATTAGTAGTGGCAGCCTCACACCTGGGCCTGAATCAGGAATGAGACTGAGACTGGGTTAGAGGCCTGTGGTTCCAGCAGTCCACTAGCACACTCAGTTCTGGTAGCCACTTCTGTGCTACTGAGGTGGCAAGGCAGCAGTGTTGGGAGGGCTTCCTCGTGTGTTTGTGTGTGTGTGTGTGTGTGTGTGTAGGGGGGTCCTCTGGAAGCCAAAGATTCCTGGAGGAGGGGGGAAAGTGAGAAGGGTAGAGGGGATCCTGCCCTACAGGGTAGAAGCCAGGTCAGGCTCACATTTGCAGGGACTTGAGAGAAGGTTCACCCACAGAACCCCATCAGAACCACAGTTCTCTTCCCCAACACACGCCCAGGCAAGTCTCCCTCACTCATTCAGACACCCAGGCAGTTCACATGCCCAGTTCTGGGAACACAGGAAGTAGCATCCAAGGAGGAGGGAACCAGAATTCTGGAAAGGCTTATAGAGAGGGAGCGGGGAGGAGAGAAGGCAGGGAGAGCAGGAGAGCGGTAGGAGGGGGAGGGCACAAGTAAAGCCGCAAAGGAGAGTCTGAGCATGAAGGGTTGTTAGCACCTAGGGGGTCCCAAGACCAGGCACAGAGCCCACTGCCTGGCCCCTGGCCTGGAGCCAGAGAAGACAAACCTCACATGGGAAAGTGGGGAGGGGACAACCACCCAAGCCTTGAGGTCTGGAGGGGATCTGAGAGTGAAAACGCTGTAGGATCCCTGAGAGTTAAACTCCTCAAGGTTCAGTGTAGCCCCTTGGGTCCAAATCCAGGCCAAACCCAGGAATTGGAAGACCCAAAAAGCGGGACCTGCGACCTGCTGCGAACTTCGGGACTAAGGTGTTAGGCGAGTCTGGAGAACAACTCAGTCCCGTGGCTCTGTCCCGGAGGCTCAGGGTTGGGGGGTGAGGCGGGCTGGGGTACGAAATTGGGAAGACTTCAGTAGAGTTCCGAAGCCCAGCATGGACCAGGTGGAAGCAACACAAGCAGCTGCGGCCCCAGTGCGTGCTCCAGGTGCCAGGGCCGCCTGCCTACCCCTGGCGTCAACCAGGTTCTTTAGCTGTGAATGGGCCTGGGGGACCCGCCCAGGGGGTACGCGGAGCGGGGCGCGAGCTGGGAGCTGGAGCGTAGTATCCTCCCTCTCCCTCTTACCGTCCCCTCCCAGAGGATAAACTGAGGCCTGGGGTCCGAAGCCCGGGCTGCTATTCCACCTGTCACTTCGGAGCCTCGGGGCGGAGCCGGGAGGCGCCAGAGTTGACAGCTCGCGCTCCGACCGCCCCGTTCTAGCTCCGCACTCCGCCTAACACAGCGCCGTTCCCCCTTTTAAAGAAGTGCCCGGAGCTCCAGTCTACGCCGCGCCAGCCCGCAAGGGGCCGCGGCGACGTCGCCCGTTTAAGAGCCAGCCTCCCTTAACTCTCTCTTAACGGGGCGTCCCGGCGGGGCTCTTGGCTCCCGGCAGCAGCCGCCTCCCCTCGCGGCACTTCCGGACCCCGGCGTCGCCGTTTTAAGAGGCAGCCCCCAGCAGCGCTCTCCCCGCCCCCTGTTGCCGGCGCGCGAGGCGGGGGAGCCGGGCTGGAGCGGAGCGCGCGGTCCGCGCGGCCACTGGAGACCAGGCGGCCGGCGGCCGGGCAGGCGGCGGCGGAGCGCGCGGCGGCGTGGCGGCGGATGGGGACGCGGAGCCGGGCGGCTGTGGCGGCTGTGGCTGTGGCGGCGGCGGGGAAGCAGCTGACCGGCCGGCGGCGGCGGCGGCGCTGGCGGCGGTGACTGGTCCAGGCCCCGGCGGCGGCTGCAGCGACGCGGTGGCGGGCTGCGGGCGGGCAGCGTGAGGAGCAGCGGCGGAACGCGGGGCCGCCGGGAACCGAGGGCGCCGGGCCGCCCCCTGCCCAGTCCTTGCTGGCCGCCAGGCCCCCTCCAGCCGGGGCCGTGGAGCACCGGGGCAAAGGCCGGGGCCCCCCCATGAAGGAGCGCGACGCGGCCCCGGCCGAGCGGGGCAAGCCGGCCACCTACACCGGGGACAAGAAGGCGAAGATGGCGGCCAAGACCAACAAGAAGTGGGTCCGGCTCGCCACCGTGTTCGCCTACGTGCTCTCCGTGTCGCTGGCCGCCATCGTGCTCGCCGTCTACTACAGCCTCATCTGGCAGCCGGTGGGCGCCGGGACCTCGGGGGGAGCCGCTGGCCCGCCCCCCGGCGGCTCCAACGCCACCGGCCCGTCTGGGACTTCGGGGGCGGCGGCGGCGGGGCCCAACACCACCGGGTCGTCCCGCCGCGAGGCGCCGCGCGACGCTCCCCCACTGCAGGCGGCGCGGCCGGCGCCTCCGGAGCCCCCTGCGGACAGCTCCCTGGCCGGGCCGCTCGAGCGGCCTCGGGGGCCGGACGAGGACGAGGAGGAAGCGGTGGCGGCGCCCGGGAGTCGTTGAAGCCCTCCGCGGAGGGGGCAGCCGGGAACCATCCTCCCCAAGCCCAGAGGCAGGACTTCGCAAAAGGATGGGGTGGAGAGCCCGCGGGAGTGACCCCCACGGGAGTGAACACCCCCCACACTCCCACCATCGCCGGCTGGCCCCGGAGCGGGAGGCCCGCAGCCAGATCTTCAGCCAAGGGACCACGATTCGCCGGGGGGATGGGGGTTTGCTGCCCAGGACCGTGCTGCACCAGGGCCCTGAGCCGTAGGGGGATGGGGGGAGGGGTGGGGAGATCCCGGCACCAAACCCTTCTGCGCTGCTCGCTCTGGTGTATCCTACATGCAGGGATGACTGGGGCTTTCCCCCAAGACTCAGGGGAAGGATGGAGCTGTAGGGGCTCTTTTTAAGTAAGCTGAAGCTCTCGAAAGGAGGAGAGCACCAAAAGTAGTGGAGCTCAGGTACGTCAACCTAGTTGCAGTGGCCAGAGATGCATTAAATTTCTAGATCCCTGTATATAGTTGTTGACATATGCACTAGAAGCTATAATCACATAGAATTCTATGTATATCCTCCCACACCCTGGGTAGCTACTGACTGAAGGGGTCAAGCAAGGGCTATTTGCTGTCCCCCGAAGTACACCTGGCCGGAAGGGCACAAACACGGCTTCTTAAATCACTCACTTTCTCCTGTTCCCCTCCTATTTCTGAAATATAAGTTTATGACGTTCTTTCACAAAAGAGTATAAGCATTCTTAGACTGTTGACGTGGCTGTGGAAAGCCTTAGGAGAAGTAGAAGCAATTTAGGGGGGTGGGGAATGTACTCATCCCCTCTTTCCATCCTAGTGCCCCCACCAAAGAGGCTTGTTGCAGCCCTCAGTATCTGAATATGGGCCAGGGAGGAAGGAAGGGAAAGAGCAATGCTGCTGTGCTTCAATCCTAGCCTTCCCCTCACAGAATTCTTTTAGGAAGAGCAAGCTTTTGTAAGTAGAGTGACTGGCAAGTGTTTTTATCTTTTTTTTTTTTTTCCTGCTCCTCAAAATGTTGTCTTGTTCCGGCAATCACTTTTGCCTTCCCTCTTTCCTGAGCCTGTAGTGACAAAGCCCTGCGATTTGGGATGAAATCTGTTGTGACCCCAGAGCTTTGATCACACACACATCCTCTGGTTTTGAGTTATACTACAGAATCAGAAAGGCTGGAAGGTGGGCTTCACTGAAACTCAGGATTGTGCTTTGAGAGCCAGCTAATAGACTAGCCAAGGGAAGGTTGAATTGGCTGTCTTTACCTTTCCTGAGAAGCCCTACTTAAATGCAGCCTGTAATTGTATAAAGGAGATGAGAAACATCAAGAGAAATATGTGGACATGTGTGTAGCTCTGGGGTAGCAAGAACTAGACTTCGTCAATTTGGATTCCATTTCCTTCTGCCACTTGCTTTTAGGCAATTGAGTGTGGGTAGTGATGAGATATCAAACCCCTTAGTGTTTCCTTTTTGGGAAATGCACTATTTTTTTAAAAAAAAAGACAACTTACCCACCTGAGTCCTGAAACAGTTTGTCTCTCCAGTTTTCTGGCCTATACTCTGGTTAGCTCTGAGCCAAGTTTACAGGACAGCAGCCTTGCTTTAAGCCATGTCCTGTTGTGGGCACGATAATAGCAACTGAGCTGTCACAGCCTACCAGCAGGCTGGTAACACCTCCAGGGTCTCTTGGCTATAGCAGATTTCTTAGCAGCTGACTAGGACTTCAGTCATTGGGAAGCCTGTGAGGCCTTTACATTTTTGGTGTGAGACGGGGAAGAAACATAAAATGCCACTTTATAACTTCAATAATAGCCTGTAATTTATATTTACAGTGTGAATTTTTAGTCCTATATTTTAATAATTTGTAAATTGATCTCTTATTCCAAGAATCCTTTGAACTTATAGAACATCTGGGAGTCCACTTCCCTGTCCTCTTCCTGATCCCTGCTTTTTGGACTGTTTAAATCCTCTTTGGGATGGATCAGAGAGTCTAGAGAGGCCACTCATAGTTCCAGCTGCTGGCCTCCTGACTCTCCAAAGCCTTCACTGGAATTGGGACATTTGCTCCAGCCCTAGCTGTGAACATGACCAGAGACATTATTTATAATTCAGCCATTTAAGATATACCTGTACTCAAAAAGTCCTGTATATTTTTTAAAAGTTTTATTTTTCAGGTGAACAAAAATACATCCTAAGAACTCTGCCTAAGCCTGTGTAAGTTGATCATTTCTCTTAAACTGTGCTTCAAGGGGACGGAGTAGAGGTTGGAAGAGTAACTGGTCTGAGGTGGGATGGATGGATGGTGATGAATAGGTTGAGGAGGAAAAAACAATTGCCCTGCTGTTCTCAGTGCCTGATGGCTGGAATGAATTGATTAGTGAAGGGTGGCAGAATCCATCTTGGTTGGGAAGCAATCCTGGGGTGGGAAGAACAGTGATCTCTAGCTCAGCCACCTTTTGCCAACCTTAAAACAGGCTGAGAAAAAGTTCCGCTTTACAGGAGCAGATGCCTAGCTGACAAAGCTAAGGGCCCAGTAAGCATGAATATTAAGATTTACTGCAAACATTTAGCTGGCTAAGCACGGAGGTGAGGATAAGCTGCCTGATAGCATCACTGTCCTCACCTTTCAACCATTGGCCTCTAGATAACTCAAGAAGTGCTAACACCAGAAAGGCAAGTGTGCATCTGTGGTGCTTGGTCAGAGCTTTGTCTACCATGGAGGAGGTAAGAGAGCCAAATGGCTGAGAGGTGTAGGTTGCTTCAAAGGTGAGGCTTTTTTCTTCCCTTCAAGCAAACAAAAAAGATGTGGGTGAAAAGCACAAATATAAGGGATTAGTTATGCTGCAAAATACATGGTAAGCAATTGAGCTTAGCTCATTATTAGACAATGCTGCCCGGTACAAATCCGGAGTGAGAAGCCAGTGTCGGTGGGGCCCCCTGAGGCCTGCACTTCAGCAGAGCTGTTGGGGGGTAGCTACTGTTCTTTCGCATTACCTTGTAGTCTGCGGGGAGGCATGGAAAAAGTCCGCCCTTCTTTTATTTCCCTCTTCAGCCTACACAATGACTTTCTGAGAGAGGGCTTGGTAAGGCAGAGCAGAAGGCGAGTGAAAGAGTTTCCGAGGCTCTTTTGGTTGGCCCCTCCTTTTTGCAGACAGTGACATGTGGCTTCTACAGCTGCCCACGGTGGCTTCACATGTTGGGCACATACAGCAATATGTACAGTGGGAGCCTGCTTAGCGGATGAGACAGGGCCTGGTTGGCTGAGAAGCAGTGGTCTGAATAGCTTTATTTCCAAGGGTTAGAAATCGGCTGCACAGTTGTCCATCAAGTTTTAAGCCGAGAAGGAGAGATCTGTGCAAACAGGGTTACTTTCCTTCCATGGCTTTGCACCAGGACTACCAGGACCATTTCTAGGTGTTTGCTTATATTGGAAGTTACGATGTGCATTCATTTATTCTCTGACAGCCTGAACTTGAAGAGAGAGAAGCCTGTTTTGAAAGTGAAGGTTTTAGGGGTGGAAGATCAGGGAAGGAACCCATTAGGCTGAGTTTGTGAGGGTATCTTCACTTTTCCCATTAATGTTAAGGTACAGTGAAGTGTTTCTCTGAGGTTTTAAGCATAAGAAATATTTCTGTTCCTAACAGCCCTAGATTTCCACATGGTATGAGACCATGTTTTGGAAGCTTTTCTGTCTACCTTGTTTTTCAGTTTTCACTGGGGAATTCTGAGATAGCGTGTTCTTTCGTGGAGTATTTATATCCTGTCTTGAAATGCTGAATGCATAGCATCTACTTGTTTCTACATGTTTCTTTAAGGAGAGCTGAAAGGTCAGGTCACAAGCTTTAGGGCTACCACAGCTATTTAAGAGGGGTAGTAATTGTCCTCTCTTTCCTGTCTACAGAGAATGGAGGTATTTCTGGAATTGCAATTCAGTAACAAAAGGGCCACAGCTGTACTTTTTGTTTTCCATCTCCCTCAGTGGAAGGAGAAACTGCAGTGGCTTTGCCTGTTTCTCATGACCAGCACTCACTTAGTGCCTGGCAGTGGGTACTCAGAATTTGTTGATCTCTGGGTTGATCAGCACCCAGTGGGTGCTGGGTGCTGGGTGCTGATGGAATCAACCTTAGTATCACTATGGTGTCCCTGTCGTAATCTCCTTGCATGCCCGTATCCACAGCCCATAATCTGGTTCAAGAAGGTGGGTTGCTAAAGAAAACCCTTGCAAATTGTAGCTGCACTGATCTCTCTGGCCTCAGTTTTTTTATTTCCAAGTCGAAGGACTCAGCCTTGGCCTTCCTGTTCTTTCCGGGTGCCGGAAGTCCACAGTGGTATTCCATATGGTGCTTAATGGACATGCCGTAGGATATATGACCCGTTCATTGTCTCCTAGATGCCAGCCCTGCAGCCTAATGTTAAGCTATAAACATGCCTGCTCTGTCGACAGTTTTTTGCTTACCTCTGTTTTACTTGCTGACATAGCCTGTGATTTTCTGCTGCCAGAAAGCCTGTGTTATGCTTTTTGTCCCCTCCAGTAGCTAATTGAAAAAGCAAACAAACAAACTTCTCTTTCCCACTCACCTAGACTCTACCAGGCTTTCCACCCTGAGTGCAGAAACACCCTGCATGGGAGCCACCTAGTCAGTGCTCCTCAGTGGATCCTGTGCCTCATTCAATTCTATAAACCTTTGTTAAGCTACCACTAAAGGACCAGAAAATTATCCACAAGGAATTTACAGTCATGCCTGCAAGTCTCCCCTTGTCAAACTACCCTGTTTTCTTCAGTATTCTGTTTTTGCAATAGCTTATCAGTTAAATAGCAGTAAGATTTTAGCTAATATCCGCAGGGATGTTTTCCATGAACCATTACCTTTAATTCGAGAATTTTAGTTTAGTTTAGATCTTTATTTGGTGTCTACAGTGTTCTAAGTGAACCTCAAAACTCCGAAAACCAACTTGTCCACAAAAAAGCAATTGCATTGATTACCAAGGATTTCCTTTGAAATACATATACCTTTCTCTGCTACCTCAGTGTTCAGAGTCGTTAGAGGTCTCCCCACAATTGTGTCTGGAGACCCACCTGCTCCCTCAGCTCCCTGCTGGTAGCCTGGGTGGTGTAGAGTCACGGCAGCCAGGCTTAGAGGTGTAGACAGCTCACAGCATCACAAGGCCCTGGGCAGGGAGACTGTGTGTTCTTGGGAGGGACCCTGAACTGGAAGATGGGAAGCCTGGGGACTCAACAATGGCGTTAGTTAAGGCCTTTGACCTCTCTCTTTTCTGCTAAATAAATGGGAATTCCTGAGAGCAAATGGAGGTTATAGATATGAAAGGGCTTTGAGATCTTGGGAATAAAAGTACAATGTGTACACATGAAGTAATATATTTTCAAGGGAATGTCTGTCCCTTGGGCAATATGATGCTGCACAGAAAGAAATGTGAAGGGGGTAGGTGGTAAACATTACACCAGTGTGCCCAGACTAGCAGCATCAGCGTCACCCAGGAATGTTTGTTAGAATAATGACAGCTTAGGCCACATCCCAGACCAACTGAAGAAGAAATTCAGAAAGCGAAGCCCAGCATTCTGTTTTAACCAGCCTTCCAGGTGATGCTGATACACACTGAAGTCAGAACCACTGGCCCAGCCTTTTCCTCTGATGCTGTAACTTAGGGGTAGGGTATTTCTGTTTTGACAGATGGTCATCGAGGTGCCTTTTGACCCTTTCTCTCGGTTAAAGCCAGCTGCCCTGCTGGGGGAAGAGGAAACAGTGTCCCTAGTGCTTGTAAGAGAAGGGAAAAAGGCTGCATTGTCCATTATTTTTGACAGTTGCCGCAGAACTTGCCCTGGAGAGCTTGTTAAAAAGGCAGCCCTGAGTGAGTCCGTCCCTCTCCCGCGAAGGTACTGCTGTGTTTGCCTCACCTCCTGCCCTGAGGCCTGCTGCTGCTTGAGCCAGTCCTTAAAAGGAGCACTGGGTGCCACATTTGTTCTCTCTGGTGCCAGGTCTGTGCTATTTCACTTCCCCGGCGTCAAGTGGGTGCTTAATGAGCAGCTGTGACGTAAGGCCCAGCAGACTTGAGAGAAAGCAGCTGCAGTCCATGCTTTCTGCTGGCTGCTCTCGTTCCCTCTCCCAGCCTTGAGTTCTCCCCCTTTGGTGGGGTTGTGGTCAACCACTGTCAGCCCTTCCTCATGAGCCCTGATAACCCTTGCTCAGAAAGAGATGTGTGTGGGGTGTGTGGACATGGATAAGTGACTTGAGACAGAAGTGACGTGGTGTCTTTAGTTCTCCTGTTCCCTCGGCCCCTCCCCTTGATTTAGTCCCTAAAATAAGAAAATACGGCCGTATTAGGATTTTTGACAGTCCCTTGTTCTTTTGGGGGGTTAGTGCGATCTTTTCCTGTTGTTCTTGTCCCTGACAGGGTTGGGGCTGGAGTTGACTGGTGGTCCAACATTCCAAACTTGTGCCTTGTTAGATAGCTAGGCTCTCCTGCTTCCAAGGATCCCCAGTGCCTGTCCCTTGACCTTAGCAAACTCTAGTCATGCTGCTCCTTTGGGTGACAAAACAACTCTGGGACACAGAGCAAACTCCTCAAGGGGGTTTGTTTCTGGGGAAAATAAGCAAAACACTGTGGTGTGAGTGTGTGAGATTGCTACTGAGGTAGACAGAAGAGAGGAGAAACCCCTGTGAGCCTCCAGCGCAGCACAGCGTGCAGGGTGAAGGGGGGTAAGTGTGATGGAGCCAGTGAGGGAGGTCAAGGAACACTGACTGGTAAAGCAGGGGCACTGCTCGAGGCTGCGACTCCACCGGACCCCCCCATAGGACTGAAGGAAGCTCGCCTGGTGGGCCGGATAAGCTTTACAGACCATTCCTTGTTTCCCTGAAAGTGCATTGACCGCCCCCCACCCCCACACCCAGCAAAGATGAGGCTAGAAGAGAATGTAAAAAAAAGGTAGAAAACAAAGAACACAGAGATCACACCAAATCGCTACTTCATTTATTCAACAAATATTCACTGAGTGCCTTCTGTGTGCCAGGCGACTGTTAAGAAAGAGTCCAACTCCACCTGCGGGCAGGTATATTTTCCATACTCTTCCCATCCAAGTACTAACCAGGCCCGACCCTGCTTAGCTTACGAGATCGGGCGCATTCAGGGTGGTATGGCCATAGACTATTTTGGATACTCTTATCTTTAATTTTCTCAGCAACCCTTCAAACTAGGTATCGCAAGCCTCATTTTGCAGATAAGGAGACTGAGGCTTTTAGAGGCTAAAAATTGACCCAGGTCACCTGGCTGACAGATGGCAGACCTAGGGTTCTGATTCAGTCCATCGGATTCCAAGGCCTGTGCTTGTTCCACCCGGCCACGCTGCCTGTCATCAAAACACATGTCTTTCTTGCAGGCTGGTCTATTGCATTTCCCTCCCGCCATCTGTCAAGAATGGGCCTGGGATGGAGAGGCCTCTGCCTATTCTGCCCTGCTTGTTTCGAGACCTTAGGTAAAGCCAGCATCTCCCTACTGGCTCTTCCCCTCCTCCTGTGTGCCCTCCTTTTTCCAGGCCCCCAGCCCTATGCCTGGGTTCCTGGCAGCTGTGTTTCATGAAGACCCTCCACCTTTGAAGAGTAGTCTTGTCTGTTGGTTGGAGAAGAGAAAGGCACCCAAAACGAAGGCTCCCAGCCAGGCCTTTAAACAAAGGAGCCAGGAAGAGGTAGAACCAGCTTCCCATGATGCCACGGTCTGTGGAGGGGTGTCTTCTTGCGCCTCCCTCCTGCTCCATGGCTGCTTCCATCCTAGAGCAGGAGGGGTGGCACCCATCTGGACAGATAGCTGGGGGTTACCACCATAACTACCACTTTCCTTATCTTGAAGAAGAGCTCTCCTTTATTGAGAAGAGCTCAATGTTACCTGCCTGCACTACCATCTTCCTGCAATGAAGAGGTCCTGCGCCAGTCTCTGTTCCCTCCAATGCCTATAACTCCTGTGACACCCCTCCTCCTAACATCCTTCTAGATGTCACTCCACGGAGACAAGCCCTACTTCCCCACAGCCCTTCTGCCCAGCCTTCCCTCCTGCTTCAGTCCCGTTGTGAGGGCTGAACCGGAGCTCTGCCTGCTTCCTACATCCTCATCCCAGGGTCAGACGAGCCTGGCGTATGCCCCTTTGTGGAGGTGCAGCTGTACAGTTGGCAGCACTGGGTTGGGGAGCAGATTGTGAATCTTATAATTCAGATTCTTGATCACAATCGTTTTTGGAGACATCTGCCTGATGTCTCCAAAATCCAAGGTCTTTGCCTGAACCTCCTCTACCCCTGGCCCCATCCTTTGGGAGTCACGGATCCCTAGGCCAGTGTCACACTCCAAAGCCATGTTCTTGTGACTAGAAGGCAAGAGAAAAACTTGAGCTTGGAGTCTTCGCCCTGGCATAGGTGTGTCTCACATATATAGGAATGTTTCCAAGCCTTTCCAAAATTCCTCTGATCAACCCCATACCAAATGCCTCTACCCCCTTCACTCCATCCCATCCCATCCCTGACCAGCTCTCCCACTGCACTACCAGAAGTTGACACCACCCACTCACTGCCTTCCAAAGCATCTTCCCCAAGTCTCCCACCCAACTCTGAAGCCAGGAAGCCCCCACCACCTGACAGGGCTAGCACTCTCCCATCCCCTACATGGCCAGCCACCAACCTTCAGAGTCTAGAGTCTGTCTTCACTCCCAGCCCTTCATATATTCTAGTCCAAGCCCTTGACTACTCAAAAGCATGGTCCAAGAACCAGCATGGGCTTCACCTGAAGCCTCTTAGAAATATGAATTCTTGGCCAGGGGTGGTGGCTCATGCCTGTGATCCCAGCAGTTTAGGAGGCCAAGGCGAGCAGATCACTTGAGCCCAGGAGTTGGAGACCAGCCTGGGCAACATGGTGAAACCCTGCCTCTACAAAAAATACAAAAATTAGCCAGGCATGGTGGCACGCCTGTAGTCCCAGCTACTCAGGAGGCTGAGGTGAGAAGATCGCCTGAGCCTGCAGGGTTCGAGGCTGCAGTGAGCCCTGATTGCGCCACTGCACTCTGGCCTAGGTGATACAGCAAGACCCTAACTTAAAAAAAAAAAAAAGACGAACTCTCAGACCCTCCCCAGACCATTAGAATCTGCATGACTCTTCAGTTAAAATATGAGAGACACTTCTCAAAACAGTCTCATCTGCTAAAGAGACACCCCTCACCTTCCTGAATAGAGGGGTGAGGTACAGTTGAGAGCTAGTGAGGAAGGCTGAGCTGGGACCCCACAGTTTAGTCCTCACATTGGGCAGTGGAGAAATCCCAGGGTGGTCCAGACTCTCCCTAGAGCCCCACAGCCTTCAGCAGAGAACAGCAGCCATGGCAGGACCAGAGAGGAGGGGGCAGAGGGGACCATGCGGTGAGGTCCACACCAGGGCTCAGGAGCAGAAGGCACACATAACAAGAAAGAAGGGCACCTGCTTGTGCCAAGCAGAGGTGGGAGGGTCCCCTGGAGCTCCTACTGCCATCCTGCCCCCAGCCCTGTAGGGCACCTATGGCCCAGAACAGCCCAGCTCTGCCGGATGACTGGCTTTCTTCCCTCCCTCCTGCTGGCAGTCTCCGTCGCCTACCGGCTGGATTACTGGTAGTGGGTGCTCAGGAAATGTTTGTTGAACTGAGAGGAAGCCACAGCTTGTGCGGAGTCCGGATAATTCAGCAGACGTGGGCCTCAGGGGAGGGGTGGGGATGGAGGCTTTGTAGGAAAGACAAGTCCTGATGTCATACTTAGCTGGAAGTTGTTTCTCTGTCTGTGGAGTCCCTGTCTGATTCTTGCCTTGGCCTGGCCCTGGTGCTAGTGCAGGGCGGTGGGGAAAGAGGAAGTGGAGAGGGCAGGAAATGACCCTGAGCTGCAGGGCCAGGCCCTTGCCTCCATTCAGGGTGCACGTGGTGTCTGACCTGGGTGTGGCGGCCTGGGAGTAAGCTCTCCCATCCTGCAGTGGGGGAGGAGGTTGTCCCTCCCCATCCCACCCCATTTCAGAGAGGAGGACTTTCCAGAGATCCTCCTTTTCACTGAGAAGACGTGAGCACTACTCTTCTTTGCCCAGGCCAGACCCTGCCAGCTGTGTGGCCTCCCCTCCTCCAGGCCTCAGCCACCACTCAGGAGAGGCAGGAGACTGGCACGTGGCTACTGGGATTCCTCTGGTTGGGCATCCTGGGAATCTGGGACTGGGGGAATCCAGCCGAGGCAAGAGGTGAAAGCCTGCAGCTGGAGAGGGAGGCCAGGCCCTGAGGGGTGACAGGGAGCCAGGGGAGCCAGGAGAGCCAGGTGCTGGGTGCCACCAAGCCTTGTTCTCTCGTCATAGTGGAGAGGGCTTGTGGCCTGGGCAGCAGTAGGCCTAGGTCAGGGTGCACCAGCCTCAGATGCCAGGGGAATAGACCAGGGGCTGTGCCCGTGTGTGAAAACCCACATGTGCACGGGGATGAGCATGTGAGGTGCAGGGAGGCCACTCCTTGCCCTCACACGGTCGCCGTGCTGGAGAGTTTGCCACACTGCTCAGTGACAATGGCACAAGCCACCAGCAACCACATGGCCGTCATGCGGAGGGCTCTTAACGGAGTGCTTCCCTCTTCCTCTCCCCCGGGGTGCCCCAGCTCCCAAGAGCTGTGTTCAGCATCTTCCTGCAGGGCCAGGGCGCCCTGTCCTGCGCCTCATACCTGCTGTGCCTCTCGGCCCTTGGCTGCCTCCTCTGGGGGGCCGGCTTCTCAGGGCCAGGCCTTGCTGGGCCCCAGCCTTGCCAGACCTGTCTTCTCTGGGCTCTGGGAGCCCTGCTCCTCTCTGTGGCTCAGGGCAAGTCTGGACTTCCAGCTCAGTCTGGTGATCGTTCCACCCCAGGGGCTGCTGCTCAGAGCCCTCTGGCCAAGACACAGGGCTCTCCTGGGCCCCAGGCCTCAGACTGAGCACACACGTGCTCTCCCTAGGCCCAGGGATGCCAGCCCCTCCTAGAGAGAGGTCAAGAGGAGCCAAGTCAGGCTCCTGTGGAGAGCAGGGGACTGAGCTGGCTGTGGAAGCCACTGACTCCCCCTTTGGCCCCTCTGGGGATGCCAGGGCTGGGCTGGCTGCAGGGGCGCTCCCCAGTAGGCCCTGCTCCATCCCGCTCTGCTTCTGTGCTTGCTCCTCCTCACTGGGAGTCTCTCTGGTGCTTTGGCTTCCCTGAAACAAGAGAACAGCCCCAGTGGCTGATGAATCCACGGCTTGCGTCCCCAGCCTGCCCCATCCTATACCCAAGTACCTACCTCCTGACTCTCCAGTTCCTCCTTGTCTTCCTTCATATCCCACCTGTGGAAACACAGCTCATGGCACGCCCCACCCCACTTCACTCCAGAGCCATGCCCCCTGCCTGAATAGAGGGGTGGGGTGGAGTTGAGAGCCAGTGAGGAAGGCTGAGCTGGGACCTCACGGTTTAGTCCTCACATTGAGCAGTGGAGAAATCCCAGGGGTGATCCAGACTCTCCCTAGAGCCCCACAGCTCTCAGCAGAGAGGAGCAGCCATGGCAGGACCAGAGAGGAGGGGCCTCCACCTCCTCTGGGCCTCCATCTCCTTGCCAAAGAAATCCCTGGGAGAAGCCAAAGCCCAAGGGTCTCAGACTGGGATCAGAGCTAGAATGTGGCTCCAGGATGCTTCCCCCTCCCAAGCCTGACCTTGTTCCCTAAATCCAACTATTTCCTCTGAATGCCACGCACTCTGGGCCTATCCTGGGTCCCCCAAGGATATGTTTATGGCCAAGCTTGCAGCACCTTGAGTTCTGTGGGGACTCCAGGCATGTCCCTGCCTGCAATGCCTGGGAAAGGCATACCTCACTTCCCACGGGAAGGGAGCTGCTGTAATTACCACCAGCCTCCCCAGGCCCCAGGCTCTCACTGCAGCCTCTGCTAATGGCCTCTCCCAGCATCTCATTAACCTCTCGCCAGGCTGCAGTCAGCCAGGAGGCAGGGGCCCCAGGGATGGAGCTGGCACCTGGGCCTGTACTGGTCCAGAAAATTGGTCCAGATGCCCATCTTGATTTTGTCCCCTGCCACCTGTTACCTTCGGGCCCTGCCAGTCAGCCTCTCCTTGCCCCGGGCTTTGCTGCCTGTGGCTGGTGCCACCGAGGGTCTGCTGGCTTGCCCGCCCCGACCTGCAAGAGATGGTTCACAAGCCAAGGAGAGAAGAGGCCCATAGCAGCCAGCTCCGTCTCGAGACCCGGCCCCTCCTCCTCTCCAACTCACCTTTTCCATCAGGGAGCAATGGTGGGGGCTGTAGTTTCCGGTGGCTCCTGGGACCTGACGGGGACAAAAAAGTGGGGAAAGGTGGGGTGACAAAGGATCCAAAACAGGAACACTGGTCCTTCCAGCCTCAGGAAGCTGTCAGTCCTCGGGGCCAGTCGTGGGTTTTGCCTCCCCAAAAGCGCCCTTGCCTGGGGGTCAGGAGAGTCGGGTCCTGTGCTAGCTTTGCCACTCTGTGGCTAGGTGTCTGGCCTCAACTCTCAGGCCACAGCTTCTTTACATATAAAACAAGGGGACCAGCAATCCACAGTTGTTTCTACAGTGTGTCTGGGGAAGGACCACTAGGACTTTCACCCATTAGGGACCAGCGCCTCGAAGAGACCCCTGGGCAGGCTTCCACTGAGCCTCCTTCTGGGGCCTCCTGGTCAGAACCTGGACAAGAGCTGTGGGCTCAGAGGGGAGGATGGGAGTTCTTGGTGCCCTCCTCTGACAGTGAGGGAGAGGAAGGAAGATGTTCTCCAATGCTTCCTTTCAGCTCTGAAAATAAGTAAGAAACTAAGAGACAGAGGAAAGAGAGGACAAGGGGGTGAAAGATAAACAAAGCCAAGGAGGGGAGAGATGAGGTAGGTGTGAGCTCACCCCTTCTGCTGCCTGCCCTGGCTGGGCCTTCTCCCCTCAGCTGGCTGCAGTCCTGTAGCCTGTGTAGACAGATGGAGTCAGATTGCTGGTGCACAGAAGCCGCTGTGGGCCCCACCCTGACACCCCTCTCCCCCAAGCCCAGGCCCAGAATTGAAGGCAGCAGGGAGATGGTGGGCCCAAGAAAGATGGGAGACCCAGTGTGCACACAGAGCCTTGAACTCTGGGCCCGACCAGAGAGCCCAGCAAGGTCCTCTCCACCCCGAGGAGAGTCCCTGCAGCCCTCCCAGCAGTGCCCGCAGCCAGCTCCACCCCACACCACGGGATCACCAGCCCAGCAAGCTGCCCAACCCAGCCACCCACGTGGGCTTGGCCTTGTCCAGGTCCCACGGGCGGCGCCAGTCACCCTGTGCGTCTCTGTGCCGGGCGAGGCGGGCTAGGTCGATCTGCTCCCGCTCCTGCTTCCACTGGGCGTAGTCCCAGCCCGCCTCTGGGGGCTCCCCCACCGGCCGGCTCCGGGGCTCCCAAGCACCCTGCAGGGAGAAGACACTCAGAGCGAAAGGGAGAAGCAGGAAGAGGCTTGGGGTGGGGTCTGGAGACTCAGGTGCTTCCTCTCAAGGTTTCCACATCTCCAGCTAAAAATTAGATGTGTTCCAGCTCTCCCATGGAAATGGCTTCCATCCACTTGTTGTGTGTTTTAGGCAAGTAATTTAACCTCTCTGTGTCTCATTTCCTCATCTGTAAAATAGGGATCTCCAGAGCACCAACCCACAGGGTTGTTGCAGGGATATGTAGACGAGCCAGAGTGGGAGGGGCCCTGGAGGCTGTGAGCAAGGGCAAGGACTAGGGGCTGCTGCCACCTAGAGGTCACACCTGGCACTTGGCCAGTCAACTCCACCCTCTGGCCCCTCCTCCACTCCCGTGCCACCAGCAGGGCTAGATAGGGGAGGGGGCTGGATCACATCTCTGGCTTAAACTGTCTCCCACTTCAAGGCCCACCCAAAGCAGAGACTGGCCAGAGAAAGGAAGGAGGAGCAGGAACTCCTGCAGGTGCTCCCTCAGCCACGTCCCTGCAGATGAAGGACATATCTGACTCAGCTTCTCTACCTCCCCTAAGTGAGGACCTTCAGATCCATGTCCCCATCCCCTCTTGAAGGCGCACCTTCCGTGCAGAATCCAAGCTGATGGCCACCTGCATGGGGGGGCTCCGGGTCACACGCCCTCCAGGTGACCCCTCTGTGCCTTGGTTCCTTGCTCTGATGGGCTTTTCACTTACAATCCGTTTGGCCTGGGAGGATGAAGATGGGCAGTGCAGCAGAGTCAGGGAAGAAGAGGCTGCCCACCGATGCCTGCACTCCCCACCCACCCTGCTCACCTCTGCTTTGTTCTCCATGGTCACAGCCAGCTCCACCAGCTCCCCTAAGCAGAAAGTACCCCCGTGGTCCTCAGCATCCTCATCCTCAAGCATCTCGTTGGTCACTCCGGGTCCACAGGTGCCCCTTGCCCAGTTCCTGCTAACCACCCGCTTTTCCTGCAGAACGAAGACCCTCAGGCCACATGAGCAGTGCTGGGCAGGACCTGGGTGCTGGGTCCTCTCGGTGGTTCCCCAGGCCTGGGTTCCAACCCCAGCCCTCCCTGCATTCCCCACAGAGGAGCTGACTCCCACAGGCTGTTCACATGCCAATGGCATGAGGTTATCCAGGGCCCAGGGCCACCCAGAGGCCCAAGATGCCACAGTGGCCCCCGTCATCTCTGAGCTGGGAAACCCAGAGCACTCAGACAATGGGTCTCTGTCCCTCAGACACTGCTCCTGGCATTCAGCCCCAACTTCTCTGTCCCCCACTTCCTGCAGGGTTTTAGCCCCTGGGGCTTGAGGTTTAGGAGTGGCGTGTGCTGAGGGGCCTGTGCTTTGTGGCGTAGGCGCAGGGCTGTGGACTGGAAAAGGTATAAGGAGGCTTCTACTGGGCGTAGGGGAGCTTTCAGCTGTGGCCCTTCGGTGGGGACAGCAGTGGTTCTACTGCAGGAGGTTGGGAGCTGACGGATGCACCCCGGAACAGTTAGTAGAAGAGGGGAACAGAGGCAGCTGTCTTCCCCTGACATGGTCTGGGCCTCCACCTCCTTGCTACGAGCCCTGTCTCCCAGGGTGAGGCTTACACCGGGAACTTGGCTGATGGTAACGGTGAGGCCATCGGGCCGGAGGAGTGCTGGTGTGGTCACAGCCATGCCCCCCTGCTCTGCCTGCCGACGGTCCTCCTGGATCTCCTGTGGGAGGGCCCGGGGTCAGCACACGCCATGGCCCCCCAGGTGCACAGAGACACAGACGCTGACAGGCCTACACGGAGAGACACCAGTGGGACACCAGGGGGCAGAGGCGCCACATCACACATCCCCAGGACCCTGACCAAGCCTCTAAGAGGGACCATACCCACCCTACCCCTGGCCCCAGCCCCAGAGGTGCATTCCTGAGCCTGCAGGGAGAGACCATCACGTGTGCAGCAACCAGGGAGTGGCAGCCAAGCGGGTCCTCCCGGCCCTGTGGCAGCCCACTCACCTGGTACCTGCGGAGCAAGGCCTGGTTCTTCTTGCGCAGGGCAACTATCCTCCGATCCAGCTCCGCGTCCTTCTCCTGCCTGCTCATGGGGGACTCAGCTCTGGCAGGCCCCTGCAGAGGCAGGGAACCCAAGCTCCTGACTTCCGCGTCCCCCTCTCACCAGTCCCCAGCTTTCACATTTTTACCACCCAAGGAACAGATCCCAGACCCACAGCTAAGGTCACCCAGGAAGGAAGGGGATTGCTCGGGGAGATGGCCCAAAGAAGGTCCCAAGCCCCCATTCCAGCTAGGCCTGTCTGCCTGTCCCTGCCTCCTCGGGGGGCTCAGGTCAGGGCCTCATACCCCAAGCCACAGCTCCCAGCACTGGGCTGCCCCTCCCCCAGCTCTCCAGGGAGCTTCACTGCTGAGCAGAGCCTGGAATGGGAGTTATAAATGGCTCTGGCAGCGGAACCTGCCGTGACTGGGAAGCTGCCAGGGGATTCGGGAGGTCGAGGGGGGAGCTCTTTGACTCCCAGATCCACAACCAGAGAAAAAGGAGAGGCCCTGGCTCCGTCCTGGGCTCTCAGGCCCTGGACCCCACACCCAGGCCTGTGCCCAGCCTGGAGGAAAGAGCCGCTCCCACGGGCCCAGCCTCTCCAGGCCGAAAGCTGCTGGTAGTCGGGGCGGAGAGAGTCAGCTCCCCTGGCGGCCCCAGCCCGGGAGTCACCCTGGGCAAGCCATGTCTCTGCATCAAGATTCCAGGTTCCTCTCTGTCTGGATGCAGGGTCTCTGTTGTGACCCATCTAGTCACAGCCCTCTTTCTCCCAGCCCCAGCTGTCCCCAGCTGCCCCCAAAGGGTGGCTGCCTGGTATCCCGGCCCCCTCCCAGTCCCAAGAAGCCCCCTGCCAAAGGCAGACTGCCACTCACAGCCGAGTGCATGGCAACGGCGGGCACCGAGAGAATTCCAGAGCAGCCCCTGGGGAGCCAGAGTGGGAGGAAAGCTGGAGCCACCGGAGCCGGGCCTCTGCCGGCCTCTCCCTGCCGGCTTCGCTGTTCAGCACACGAGATCATGTTGTGATTACAAAAGACTCCTCTGGGCTCCCAGCCAGGAACGTCGGGCCGCCACCCCCACCCTTCCACTCTCAGAGGGCGAGGACCAGGGCACTGGCAGCTGGCTGGTCCTGTCTAGCACCTCTCCCTGCCCCGCCCCAGCGTCCCCAGACAGACTGGTAGGGACTTCTCCCTGGTGGGTCAAGCCCACACAGAAGGCCTGGCTGCCTGGGCCCTAGCAGGACCCTAGCCTGGGCCTGCCTGCAGACAAGACGGGCAGCCAGCGTAGGCCTCTGTGCCTCCCATGAGTAGAAAAGGCCTACAGCACACAAATGCTCCCCTCTCCTGCTCCTTCTCCTCATCAGCCTTGGTTTAAGTAATTCAAAGGGATCAAGAAGCTCACCTCCCCTGGACCACCAAGTACTACCACATCCCTAAAATGACAACACTAGTCATTCGTTCTTTTAGGTTGGACATTGTCTTCTCTGTGCAGTCATGCACCATATAGTGACATTTCACTCAACAATGGATCACATATATAATGGTGGTCCCATAAGATTATAATGGAGCTAAAAATTCCTATGGCTTAGTGACATTGTAGCCATCATAACATAATAGCACAGGGCACTACTCATGTGCTTATGGCGATGCTGGTGTAAACAGACCTACGGCATGCCAGTCGTACAAAAGTATGGCACATACAAGTATGCGCAGTACAGAATACCTGATAATGATAATTAACAATTATGTTACCGGCTTATGTATTTACTATACTATACTTTTTATCATTATTTTAGAGTGTATTTCTTCTACTTACAGCAACAACAAAAAAGTGTACTGTTAAACCACCTCAGGCAGGTCCTTCAGGAGAAATTCCAGAAGAAGGCATTCTTGTCATAGGAGATGACAGCTGCAAGCCTGTTAATGCCCCTGAAGACCTTCCAGTGGGACAAGATGTAGGGTGGAAGACAGTGGTGTTGATTATTTTGACCCTGTGTAGGCCTAGGCTAATGTATGTGTGTTCGTTTTTAAGAAAAAAGTTTAAAAAGTTAAAAAAAGAAAAAGTTTCAAAATAGCCAAAAAACTTACAGAATAAGGATATAAAGAGAAAATATTTTTGTATAGCTGTACAATGTGTTTGTGTTTTAAGCTAAGTGTTATTACCAAGACAGTCAAAAAAATTTTTTTACTTAAAAAGTTTATAAAGTAAAACAAGTTACAGTAAGCTAAGGTTAATTTATTACTGAAGAAAGAAAAATATATTTTTTTAATTTTTCATGTTTTGAGACAGGATCTCACTCTGTCACCCAAGCCAGAGGTCAGTGACACGATCATGGCTCACTGCAGCCTCAACCTCCTAGGCTCAAGGGATCCCCCTGCCTCAGCCTCCTGAGTAGCTTGGACAACAGGCACATGCCACCATGTGCAGCTAATTTTCAATTTTTTTGTAGAGAGAGGGTCTTGCTATGTTGCACAGGCTGGTCTTGAACACCTAGACTCAAGTGATCCTCCTGCCTTGGCCTCCCAAAGTACTAGGATGACAGGCGTGAGCCACCATGCCTGACCAAAAAATCATTCTTATAAATTTAGTCTAAGTGTACAGTGTTTATAAAATCTATCATGGCAGATGGTAATGTCCTAGGCCTTCAGATTCACTCACTCGGTGACTCATCAGAGCAACTTCCAGTCCTGTAGGCTTCACTCATGGTAAGTGCCTTATACAGGTGTGCCATTTTAAACCTTGTACACCATAGTTTTACTATATCTTTTCTATGTTTAGATATGTAAACACTTAGCATTGTGTTACAGCTGCCTACAGTATGCAGTACAGTAACCTGCTGTACAGATTTGTAGTCTAGGAGCAATAGCTACACTATGCAGCCTGGGTGTGTAGTAGGCTGTACCATCTAGGTTTGTGTAAGTGCTCTCTGTGGTGTTCACACAATGACAAAACCACCTAACAACATATTTCTCAGAACATAGCCCTGTCATTAGGAGACGCGTGACTATGTTTTAAAGCACAGCCACTCCCAGGAGGCTCTGTTGTTTGGGTCTCTAGCCCTTCGGTATGGCAAGCCCAGCCTTCCTCCAGGGGCCTTGCCATGGCAGCTCAGAGCTGGTCAACAGCCTTCCTCCCTCAGGCCCTATGTCTGGGCCCTTCCTGGCCCTGCTCTCCAAGACTGGCTTTTTCAGCCTCTCTGAACCCAGCAAAGGAATCAGCCCTTCTCTGGAAAGCTCCTCCCCCATATCTTCCTCATACAGCTGAGGCTGGTATGAGGGGGAGGGTCTGCCTGGCAGTGCCACCCTAGAGCCTCTGGGACTCAAGGCTTGGGGGTGCTGAGAGGAGGGTGGTCTTTCTGGACTAGGAATTCGTGGAGTCTGTTTCCTCAGCTACAAGGCCCTGACCTCCAGGCCCTCAGGTGAGAATCGGAAGCCCCTGCATTCCCCACATCCCTGATTGAGCAGGCCAGTTTCCCAGATGCCACAACTTGTCCCCTCTGTCTCCAGAGCAGAAACCGCTGCTGCCTTCTTTCCCCTCCCAGACCCACCCAGGCAGCCAGAGGTCCAACCTCCACCCCTCCAGAAGTGCCCTTTCCTCCCCACTCCCTCCCCCAGCTCCGCCAGGCTTAGCCCCCTTCCTGTCCAGGCCTTCGCACAGCACCCCTGGCCCCACACCCCATCTCCACCACCCCAGAGTTCCCATCCTGCTTGCAAATGCCACTGCGCTCTCCCTTCCTTTCCTGCCGGATGTCCCCACTGAGTCAGACTCGTCAACCTCTCCCAGCAACCATGACGCACCCAGGCTCTGTGCCCTGTGCCTCTCTCACACACATATATACACACTCTCTCTCCTTCTCCCACCCGCTCTGCGTCCTGCCCCACACAGTGGACTGAGTTCCAGGGCAGCCTCAGGAGGCTTCAGAAGCCTCCAGAGGCCTCAAACTTCCCTTCGCGTGCCTGACACTGTGTTGGAGCTGGGAGGCCTGCGGAGCACTTGCTGGGAAGGGAGACCGAATGCTCTCCAGCCTCTTCAGAACTCAGGCCCAGACCAGGTCTGGGGAGGAGATGTGTAGATAGAGGAGGCTACAGGGATGAGGCAAGGTCTGTGTACCCACCTCCCCCATTTCCAGACAAGGCAGGGGCAAGAGAGCAGCAGGGGAGTAAAGGTACAGGCACAAGCTCATCACCTATGGGATGGCCACTCAGCTCTTCTGGAAGGGCCTGCAGGAACACACTCCCCTCACCTAGGGCGAAGGCCTTCTGGTCCGTCAGGCTGGAGGGGTACGTGCCCAAGACGAACCAACAGTCATATGGGGGGTACCAGCAGCTGCTGGCTGTGTGTTTCCCAGTGTTACTCACACAAGACGTCATACCTCTGAGCAGCCCCCACAGTCTCCCACTTTCCCCAGAGTCTGCGGTTGACCTGTCTGCTCTCCATTACACAGAGGTTCTCTGAGGGCAGGAATGACATGCCAAGTGCCTCTGGATCCCCAGTCCCTGGCACGGTGCCCCTGCATACTAAAGAACCTCCATCAGCGCTTGCAGGCTTGCAGAATGAAGACATGCGTGAATTGTGCTTTCCATCCCGTGCATAGCTGTGGGTATCCTGTGCACAGGCTGTGACTGCCTTTCTATCCACCTAGAATGTACGCAGCCCTCAGGGAGCCGGTGGGTGGTAAAGACGCCCTAAGAGTGCCCCCCTCTGTCCTGGGGAGAAGCCCGCAGGAAGCAGAAGAGATGGAGAAGGATCAGCTTGCCATCCCCATGAGACTGTGTGTCTGTTTCTCTGTGTCGCCACTAAGGGGCAGCAGAGTGACAACAGCCTGTTTCTGGGTGCGGGAGGCAGTTCCCTTTCTCTGTTGCTGGGCAGGTCCTCCCCCAAGTCCCTGTAACCTCCACCTCCCAACTCCATCAGACTAGAGAAACCATCCAGTTGTAGAAGACTTATTTTATTGATGAGGAAGCTGGAGCCCAAAGAGGTGTTGCCCTCTGCCCAGGTGGCACAGCCTGTCTGACGCCACTGAGGCCACACACCCGGGCACGGCCTCCCGCCCAGGGCGCCTTCACCAGCTGCCCTGCCAACGCCGTTCTGCTGATCCTTCCCTCTGTGCCCTCCCTCTCTCCACCTGGGGTTGGGCTGGGTGTCCCAGCACCTCAGGCACAGGCTCTTCCCTGTGCTCCCCTACCCTCCCAGGCCACCTGCTGGCTCAGGGGATACCCCTGAGGTCCAGAAGCGACTGTATCTGGACCCTATTCGTGGTCCTCAGAGCGCAGACCTGGGGCCAGCCCTGAGGACGAGATGGCTGCAAGCTGGAATTCTCACTGAGGAGAAGAGGGAAGGGGGGCTGCAGGGGAGGAAAGACCCTCCGAACGACACACGGAGACACTGCGCCCCTGGGAGCACAGACCTGGCAGAGGCTGCACCCACGAGAGCCGCACTGCTCAGACCTCGTTCTGTTTCCAGAATGCTGCCCCTGCAGCTGGATCAATGAAACATAAGCAAGCCGGCCCCTGCCCTTCCCCTCAGCTTTGTCAGAAGATGGGATGGGGAGTGGGTGGATTCCAAATGAACTTCACCCCTTACTGGCTGTGTCCCTTCTCGCTCTGGCCCTCATCTATAAAATGAGGTGTACCTGCTTCACAGAATCATCTGGAGAGGAAATGAAATAACATGGGTAACCATCCATATCTGGAACAAAGTATGCCCAGAGTAAGGCTCAAAACAGCTTTCTTGCCTCAAGTGTGATGGCCACCTTCTGGATACTACCTCTCCAGCATCCTTTGAGGGGCCCAAAGGCTGCCTGCTACTGGCCTGCTGGTGCCTGAATACATTAAGACTTCTGGGTTATGGGCCGGGCGCGGTGGCTCAAGCCTGTAATCCCAGCACTTTGGGAGGCCGAGACGGGTGGATCACGAGGTCAGGAGATCGAGACCATCCTGGCTAACACGGTGAAACCCCGTCTCTACTAAAAATACAAAAAACTAGCCGGGCGAGGTGGCGGGCGCCTGTAGTCCCAGCTACTCCGGAGGCTGAGGCAGGAGAATGGCGGGAACCCGGGAGGCGGAGCTTGCAGTGAGCTGAGATCCGGTCACTGCACTCCAGCCCGGGCTACAGAGCAAAACTCCGTCTCAAAAAAAAAAAAAAAAAAAAAAGACTTCTGGGTTATGGAGACCATTTGTGATCTGGTGGGACAGACCCTGAGGCACTCCCTCAGCCACCTCCCTTCAGGTCTCCTGCCCAGCACACCCTCTCCAGGGAGTCCTCCCTGTCCCTCTTTGTCCCCTCTGAAGTCCCAGGCCCTGGTTGCCATCTGTCCCCAACCAGCACTGGTGCTTCTGGAAGTACTCCCTGCACTTTACCTGCCTCTGGATCCCCCTAGGCCTGGTTCTAGGATCATACCCCAGTGTTCAGGAACCACTCTTCTTGGTGGAGGGCCGAGCCCTTAGAGGTCACTGGTGCCACTAGCCAGCCCTGGGGGTGTGGGTGAGTATTGAGGAAGACAGTGAGCCAGGCTGGATTGCATGAGAGCCCAGCTAGTAGGCAGGGGAACCTCCAGATAGAAAGGGGTCAGAGAGTGGCTTAAACCACAGCATTACCTTCCTGCAAACCCATCCTCCCTCCCTGCCCCACCATGGCGATTCTTATCTCAAGAAACTGCTATCCTGGCTCCCAGGACTTGAGGTGTGGTCAGGCCAGGGCTGGTCCTGGGTGGGGAGAACTCAAGACTGCATGAGGTGGGGCTGGAGGGACCAGCCCTGGGCAGGCTCCAGTTGCCAGGGACAAAGTCTGGGCCACACCTTTCGAAAGAACACATATGCTAGACCAGGGTGGGGCCCAGGCTGAAGTCCTTTGAGCCATTAGAAGCAGAAGGAAAGCTGGACCAAGGACACATTCCTTCATTCTGCTCTGCAGGACATACCCAGGGCTGGGGCATCCCGAACCTTCCAGCATCAGACCCAGCAATAGGAGGTGAACGCTGGCGTGGACCTGAGCCCCTGAGGTCTCCTTTGTTTGTTGGTGCTCTGTTCCCATGCACCAACACTGGATCTGTTCATGGTGCAAAGGTGACTCATTGTGTTTTCCCAGAAGCCCCACCTTGACCCCCAGCCCAGAGCTGTCCACAAGCAGAGGCTGAGTGCTGCCCTGTTGGGGCTTGCCCATACCATGCCATGAACAGAGCACCTACTGCGTGCTTCACCTGGCCAAGGCGACGTAGGAACCAGCAGGGAAAGACCTCAGAGGCACCTGCCAACACCAGGCTGCATTGGCCTGAGGCCCAGCCAGCACAGGGCTCAGGCCCACCAGGGCGTTTTCCAGAAGGAGACGAGCTTCAAGGGGATGAGCAAGATTCAGGCAGGCGGATGGGAGGAGAGGGCATTCTATGAACGCACAGGAGATAGCAGGATCGCAGGAGGCAGGGGAGTGGCAGTGGCTTTTACCTGCAAGAGGACATGAGGTTAGGAAGGTACAGACCAGACTAGGGAGGTTAGGAAGGCAGACTGAGGAGCTGGAGTCATCCAGAGGGGCTGAGAGTTTTACAGCAGCTGCTGCTGAGGCCACCTCGTGGTTTAGGAAGCTGAAGCCAGAGTGGTCTAGATGGGTCGCACAGGGCAGGGGTAGGGTTGGGGGCAGTTAGGAGGCTGTGTCCAGATACTGGAGGGAGGCATCTGGGCCCAGCAGGGCAAGGGTTTTCCAGGGAAAAGGTGAGCGGGAGAGCCTTCAGGAGGACTCAGAGTCTTGGCACGGCCTAGGCAGCATTAAACGCTCGGGCCTGGGGGCCCTCACAGAGTCAGGCACGGAACAGCCTGGCCTGATGTCTCCGGGAAGGGTGCCCGCTGGGCAGCAGAGGCTGGAAGTCTGGGTGGGACAGTCTCTACCCCTTCTCTAGGCTTGTCACATGGGTCTAAGGCGGCATCTCTGGGGCAGGGAAAAGGTCCAGTGTGGCTTTGAGGCATGGAGAGAAGGGTAAGTAGGAGGCTGAGGGAAGGGTGAGAGCCCAGGCCACTGAGGAGAGGGCATGGGCCTCTGGAGTGGCCTTAGGCGGTGTAGCTCAGGGGCTTTCACCCAGCCTAGAGGTGGCTAGGCAGGAAAGGGCAACCAGGATGAGAAAGCGCACTGAAAGGCCGGACCTGGACACCTGCAAGTGGGCAGCACGGTGACCAATTGTCCCGATTTGCCTGGAACTCTCTCAGTTTTAGCACTGAAAGTCCTGAGTCTGGAACATGCCTCGGTCCTAAGAACACCTGGACGCTCGGCGCCCTGGGGGAAGAGGAGCTGCAGGAGGCTGGGGCAGGGAGGGGGCCTCTTGGGGGCCTGTCAGTGAAACGCTCTGAGGGACCAAAGGCCAAGGGTGCAAGGGAAGTGTTCCGCAGGCAGGTCCCCAGGGCTGGGCAAGGGAGCCTCTGATGAGGCATAGAGCTCACCACTGATATTCACACTGATAATAGTAACACCCTGCACTCCAACGTCTAACACGGCCAGAGCCTCACACAGGTGATGCCATTGGATCTCTTCAAGCTCTGCAACCTGTGAATTAGCCAGGGCAGATGCTAT
Organism: Theropithecus gelada; assembly: GCF_003255815.1. Lineage (NCBI taxonomy): Eukaryota > Metazoa > Chordata > Mammalia > Primates > Cercopithecidae > Theropithecus > Theropithecus gelada. Next base: position 15,672,416 of record NC_037674.1, read on the forward strand.
TAGCTTCTCTTTGAAGATGAAGGTCAGAGACCTGCCCAGGAGTCTCTAGGGCGGGGCCCTCCCAACTGCCTCTGAATCACTGTGGCCGGTGGCCCATCCCTGCAGCACTCTCTCCAGCACATACCTTTGGCCTCATACCGTGGAAAACCTGTCCACCCAAGAAGCGGCGCCTGGCTGTCCTGCCTCCCTCCCCACCCTGCAGGGCAGCCCAGGAGGCAGAGGGGCCTTCCTGGTTCTGCTGACAGGCATTGGGGGTTCCAGAGAGGGCCTTCACTGTGTGTCCTCACCCTCCCAGAGCCCCCCCATGGGCTCCACTGCCCCAGGAGATGCCCTTCAGCCTCTCTCCCTGATCTCCCGTCTCCTCTTCCAGATCCCAGCCCCTCACCCCAGAAGTATCTCCTCTGGCTCCACAGAGCTCCCTTCTCCACTCTGTGACTTTCTAGTAGGGAAGTGCCATCACTCTCAGCCAGGCAATAAGCCCAAGCACTTGGTGAGCGGTTACTATCTGTAAGGCACAGTGCCTGCTGAGGGGTAGCGGGGCCACACACACGGAGCAGGCCCTGCTTGCCCTCAGAATCTTAGGAGAAGAGTTCATGAACACATACACCCTGCTACAGATCATCTTCCACATGCCACCACTGCTGTGGGTGCCCTCCTCACTTCCCAAAGGTCTCCGGGCCCACTCGGGCTTCTGGGGCTGCCCTGTCTTCTCGGTCCACCCCATCAAGGCAGGGCCTACTGCCACCACCCAAGGCCTCACTACCCTGCCTGCCTGCTGCTGTAGTGGGTTCTGTGATTGGCACCCACTGGAGCTCAGACCCTGATTCCTGAGATGGAGAACTTAGGCCTCAAGCCTGGAACCCACAGCACTGGGCCCCCATGCATTCCTCTCAGCCCCTGCTTTCCTCCTGGGGGTTTGTGAAGACACAGGTCTCTCAGCTTCCTGCCAAAGGCTGAGGGCAGAGGTGGAGAGGTTGCAGTGTCAAGGTCCCTGAAGGGGAAAAGGAGGCAGAATAAGGCTTATTTTTTTTTTTTTTTTTTTTTTGAGACGGAGTCTCGCTCTGTCGCCCAGGCTGGAGTGCAGTGGCCAGATCTCAGCTCACTTCAAGCTCCGCCTCCCGGGTTCACGCCATTCTCCTCCCTCAGCCTCCCGAGTAGCTGGGACTACAGGCGCCCGCCACCTCGCCCGGCTAGTTTTTTGTATTTTTTAGTAGAGACGGGGTTTCACCAGGTTAGCCAGGATGGTCTCGATCTCCTGACCTCGTGATCCGCCCGTCTCGGCCTCCCAAAGTGCTGGGATTACAGGCTTGAGCCACCGCGCCCGGCCCAGAATAAGGCTTAGAGGGCTGGTGAGGGCGGTGAGCGCGGTGAGCGCGGTGAGTGGTGGATGCAGTTGGTAACATTCACACAGCGTGGGTCGGAGCCTGGCAGGCACCACACCTTTGTCAACCTCCCCTGGGACTTCTGCCCCTCCCCAGTAGCTCACCCTGTCCTGGTTGCCCATAGACCCACAGCAAATGTGTGCAAAAGGGACTAATAACCTTCCACCTAGTCATAAACCAAAGTCCTTTGACCAACAATGTTAGCAAAGCAGGCTGGAATTTTTCAGAAGAGCATTCCTAAAAGGAGAGATTACCTAAGGTGAAGAAAGGGCCCGGGCTCTAGACTCAAATAGTCCACAGCTGGGACTAACTACACACTTGGTGGGTGACCTCAAGCAGATTTCTTAATGTCTCTGAACCCTGGCATGCTTTAATCCATAAAAGAGGGGAAGATCATAACTGTTACCTCCAAGAGCTGATATGAGATAACTGATACTGTAAGAGAACCTGGCGGCCGGGCGCGGTGGCTCAAGCCTGTAATCCCAGCACTTTGGGAGGCCGAGACGGGCGGATCACGAGGTCAGGAGATCGAGACCATCCTGGCTAACACGGTGAAACCCCATCTCTATTAAGAAATACAAAAAACTAGCCGGGCGAGGTGGCGGGCGCCTGTAGTCCCAGCTACTCGGGAGGCTGAGGCCGGAGAATGGCGTGAACCCGGGAGGTGGAGCTTGCAGTGAGCTGAGATCCGGCCACTGCACTCCAGCCTGGGCGACAAAGCGAGACTCCGTCTCAAAAAAAAAAAAAAAAAAAGAGAACCTGGCACACAAAAACTTTCCTGCCCACCATGGAGATAAAGGAGGATCACACTTTTCCTCCTCTCCATTTTCCAAATTGTATCCTGATGGTGGTTCTGTTACTGCTCTAATTGAGGGGATATAACGATGACTAAGAAAGCCACCACAGGCCGGGCGTTGTGGCTCACACCTGTAATCCCGACACTTTGGGAGGTCGAGGTGGGTGGATCACCTGAGGTCAGGAGTTTGAGACTAGCTGGGCTAACATGGTGAAACCCCATCTCTACTAAAAATACAAAAGTTAGCCGGGAGTGGTGGTGGGCGCCTGCAATTCCAGCTCCTCAGATAGCTGAGGCAGGAGAATCGCTTGAACCCAGGACGCAGTGAGCTGAGATCGCACAACTACACTCCAGCCTGGATGACACGGCGAGACTCTGTCTCAGAAAGAAAAGAAAGAAAGAGAAAGAAAGAGCGGAGGAGGAGGTGGCGGAGGAGGAGGAGGTAGTGGAGAGGAGGAGGAGGAGGGAAGGAGGGAAGGAGGGAAGGAAGGAAGTCACCATAGCCCCTGCCTCTGAGGAGCCGAATCCCCACTGGGAGTAAGAGACATTAAGAGCAAGGATCCAGGGAGACAGGAGAGATGAGCAAGGGCACCAGGTCTGCCTGCAGGAGACTAAGGAAGGCCACCATGGCTAAAGCACGCCAAGCAAGAGGTTGTGGCAGGCATCAGAGGCCACAGGGGTCAGTGCAGACCAGACTACAAGGGGCTTTCGGAGTGCAGAGCAAGCTGGCAGCCTGGGCTCCCTCCCCACCTGCCTAGATCCATCCCAAAAGTTCCCTGTTCTGTGTCTAATTTCCATTCTCAGGCTAGCTCCCTGGGCTGGGCAGCACATCTGACAATTCATGCCTGGGGCTTGGCGCCCAAGGCAAAGATTCCACCAGGTCCTCCACTAGGGTCACTATTTCTTCCTCCACCTGCTGAAAGGAGGTAATCATCCTATCTATCTTGTAGGAGTCATTGGGTTACTAATGCATGTGAAGTACCGCATGCCTGGCCTGGCATTCAGTAGGAGCTCTACAAATGTTCAGAGCCAGTCCCTGGTGTAAACAGCCTTGCCAGCATTGGCGACTTCTGCCTGGATTCTGTGGCATCTCATTACCATACCAGTCTGGTAACGGCTTGTTCCCCAGGCTCCCC